>NC_069502.1:196729011-197029011 GCF_027579735.1 Bombina bombina | reverse complement strand
TTCGCTCCGCCGCCGCGGAGCATCCATCCCGGCCGACTACTGAACTTGGAATGAGGTACCTTTAAATTACGTCATCCAAGATGGCGTCCGCCGAATTCCGATTGGCTGATAGGATTCTATTAGCCAATCGGAATTAAGTTAAAAAAATCTGATTGGCTGATTGAATCAGCCAATCAGATTCAAGTTCAATCCGATTGGCTGATCCAATCAGCCAATCAGATTGAGCTCGCATTCTATTGGCTGATCAGAACTTAGGGTTAACATAGATAATATAGCTGGCGGCGGGGTAGGTAGATTAAATTAGGGGTTAATCATTTTAATAGAGATGGCGGCGGTGTAAGGGGCTTACATTGGGGGTTAATAATTTTAATATAGATGGCGGCGGTGTTAGGGGCTCACTTTAGGGGGTTATAGATATAATATAGCTGGCGGCGGGGTACGGGAGCGGCGGTTTAGGGGTTAATAGCTTTTTTATTGTTAGGATAGTGAGGGGGGATAGCGGATAGAGGGTTAGACAGTGCGGGCTATGTTAGGGAGGCGTGTTAGACTTGTCGGGCTATGTTAGGGAGGCGTGTTAGACAGTGCGGGTGTTTTAGACTTTAGTCAGGTTTTATAGGCGCCGGCAGTTTCTAACGTGGCGCAAGTCACTGGCGACTCCAAAAATCTGTACTTACGCAGATTTCTGGACATCGCTGGTTTGTCAGACTTACGGCACGTTAGCATCTGACGGCGACTTATATGGGATAGCTCGAGTTGCGAGCTGAAACTGCGGGCGACGCGGGTTCCCTCGCTTGCGCCGCAAACTGCGATCTATATCGGATCGCGCCCCTGATCTTAGCAGTTTGTCTCCCAGAACCTGCACTAAAGTTCGTGCTGCTGAGCACGCTTATGCTCCTGTTAGCGTGGCCAGGGACCTGGCAAGAAAAAGATTGGTTTTAAGAGCTCTCCAAAACGCATTAAGATGAGTATTAAGTCTTAAAGGGACTGTCTAGTCCAAAAAAAACTTTCATGATTCAGATAGGGCATGTAATTTTAAACAAATTTCCAATTTACTTTTATCACCAATTTTTCTTTGTTCTCTTGGTATTCTTAGTTGAAAGCTTAACCTAGGAGGTTCATATACTAATTTCTTAGACCTTGAAGGCCGCCTCTTAAGAATGCATTTTAACAGGTTTTTCACCACTAGAGGGCGTTAGTTCATGTTTTTCATATAGATAACACTGTGCTCATGCAGTTTGCAGAGACTTAGATACAAGATAATCACAGAGGTAAAAAATATATAAATATAACTGTGTTGGTTATGCAAAACTGGGGAATGGATAAAAAACGATTATCTATCTTTTAAAACAATAATAATTCTGGTGTAGACTGTCCCTTTAAAAAATTAATTTAAAGGAAACTAATAAATACTAACAAATTTTGCATTCATTTAGATTTTCATTTATGAAAACGAAAATTGTATATTACAACTTTTTTACTACACATAATGAAATACTTTATATAACCATCTCAAAGTGTTTCATGTCCTTTTAAAGGGACATTAAACTGCTGGGCTCAACGACCCTAGAATGGTCACTACTCACTATGTTATTTCATCCTGTTCCTGCAGCTCTTTACAAATCCGTTCTCCTGTTTTAATAGCGTAAATTGACAGACAGTCTACTGCAGAATTGTTATTGTTTAAAAAGCTAAATAATCCTTTATTACTCATTCCCCATTTTGGCATAATCAACACAGTTATATTAATATTAATATACTTTTTAACTCTGTGATTACCTTGTATCTAAGCCTCTGCAGACTGCCCCCTTATTTCAGTTCTTTTGACAGACTTGCATTTTAGCCAATAAGTGCTGGCTCATAAATAACTCCACGGGAGTGAGCACAATGTTATTTATATGGCACACATGAACTAGTGCTGTCTAGCTGTGAAAAAATAAAAATGCACTGAGATAAGAGGTGGCATTCAATGGCTTACAAATTAGCATACGATCCTACTTAGGTTTAGCCTTCAACAAAGAATACCAAGAAAACAAAGCAAATTTGGTGATAAAAGTAAATAGGAAAGTTGTTTAAAATTGCATGCCCCATCTGAATCATGAAAGTTTAATTTTGACTAGACTGCTCCTTTAAAGGTGCCAGATACTGAAGCATAACTGTAAAACTGTGTAAAAATGCAAAAATATAAAGCTCACATGCTGCATCATGCACACTTACCTGAAGCACATAGTGAGTAGTTACTATTCTTGTAGCTGAATACAGAAGTTTAAAGTCCCTTTAATAAGTTAATCTAATTAATAAAAAAGGATTCAAATCAATTTAACAAATAGTTGGCTATGTTAGGTTTTGCAAACCTCAATATTTAGGGTTGTGTTTCAGTGATTGATGGGGCAGGTCGCCATTTTTTGGTAGGAGCTGTGTTGGAAGGACGTGGGATAGTGGTGTTGTGGGTGTGTCTGTTTGGTCAGTGGGTGGTGCTAAGGGGAAATTATCCAAATATGGACTTATGACTGTCTTAGAGGGACAGCAGGTAAGAGCTCAGAATCAGGGACTCTCCCTCTCAAATAGGGACAGTTGTGAGGTCTCTAATGAGCTAGAGCATTTCATTACTGCACTGTTGATTGCATAGGACTGAGGCTGATCACAATCTTGCACTTGTAATAATTTCTTCATTTCAGATTGCATTATCAGTGTGTTTTTCCAGTGATAATAATCCCAAAATAGTTCTGCTTTTAATACCCCTGATGTTCCAATTTCTTCCCTGCCTCATTCTAGTCCTGGGTGCCACCATGTTGAAATATAGCTTTCACTGCATTCCAGTGCTAACATGTTTGCGCATGTGCAGCGACTCTACTTCATATACCTGCAGTGTAACCTAGGTTAAAAAATGTCAGCCCTCATAATTAGAAGGAGGTGCGTGAAACGTATTTAGTAATTATTGTCCCTTTAACCACAAACAAAACAGCAATTTCAGGGTTTTAGAAATTATATCATAGATTAAAGGGTCTGTATGTCAACTGATCCCTTTTGATAGTGTGTAGTGATGTTAATAGCTTACATGTGTGCAATTAACCTGTTTTGCTTTAAACCCATAGAGATATATGTGTATATTTATCTAAGGGTTTTGAACAGGGGCATTATTGGTATAATGTGCATTTGTGTTTGTTGAGTTTTGGATTTTGCTAATGTAAAAGTATTATTATTTTTTATTTACATCAAGCAGGAAATATTTGTGTGTCTTTGGGGATATTGTCATCCAATATGATGGGGGGACTTTTTAGTGTGTTTTCCCATGTATAAAACCAAGGTTACATTAAAAATATCCAGGATTCTTTGTAATACATTGAAAAGTGTTGTCTGGGGTGGTGTTTGACAACTATATACATATGCCACCCCTGACTAGTTCTGCAGACATGCTCAACTGAGGAACAGTAGTGGGTGACCTATCTGGAGTGGTTTAAATATGTGCTTAAAGGAATAATTGTCAAAAATAAACTTTCATGATTTAGATAGGGCATGGAATTTTAAACAACTTTCCAATTTACTTTTATCATTCATTTTGCTTTGTTCTCTTGGTTTCTCTTAGTTGAAACCTAAACCTAGGTAGGCTCATATGCTAAATTGAGCCCTTGAAGGCCTCCTCTTATCTTAATGCATTTTGACATTTTTTCACAACTAGAGGGTGTTAGTTCATGTGTTCCATATAGATAACATTGTGCTCATGCCCGTGAAGTTACCTAGGAGTCAGCACTGATTGGCTAAAATGCAAGTCTGTCAAAAGAACTGAAATAAGGGGCAGTCTGCAGAGGCTTAGATACAAGGCAACCACAGAGGTAAAAAGTATATTAATAAAAAAGTGTTAGTTATGCAAAACTGGGGAATGGGTAATAAAGGGATTATCTATCTTTTTAAACAATAAAAATTCTGGTGTAGACTGTCCCTTTAACACATTTGCAATAAATAATTATGTTCAGGCAGCAGTGCAATAGTTAACATGTTCTAAAGCATTTATTGCACTTCTATATCCCATTAATAAATTAATTTTATTATAAAATGCTTGTGAATGATTATTGCCATTGATAGTCCAGAAATTAAAATATAGAGGGTGCACAGGCAATAGCAATCATATCTAACTTTGTATTAAACTATTCCAGAAATAGAATGTTTCAGAACAGTGCAGTGTTTTACTCAAGTAAGTGTACTTGGATATAATAGACCAATACTTGTGTAAAATAAATACAATGTTCTTACTTTTCATCATTAAATTGTTCTGTTCACACCTTATATGGACAGTAAAGTCAAAACTAAACTTTCATGATTCAGACTAGAGCATGCAATTATAAACATTTTTCCAATTTACTTCTATTATCTAATTTGCTTTTTTCCTTTGGTACCCTTTGTTGAAAAGCATTAAAAAGCAGTAATGCACTACTAGGAGCTAGCTGCTGATTGGTGGCTACCCAAGATAAAATTACTAAACTGTATTGCTAACAGCAGACAGATAAATTGTACTACAGTACAGTATATGCCACGTGGGGAAGAATTTTATAGAGATATTAAAGTCACCTTTTGTTCTTTGATCATCAACAAGAGGGCATTTTAAAATGTGTGAAATGAATGTTCATATGCTAAGTTTAGAAGAAAAGAAAAACAAATGTTGTTTTATGATTGTGAGGCCTGTCAGTCTACCAGTATACCAGTGAGAGTTTGGTTTGTCAGCCAGTGAGTAATCAGGCCTAAATGACCTGTTCCACACAGATATGTAATTCCTGTTTGTGATTCAAACACAAAATAAACAAAACCTTAAATATTTCTCTCAGCCAAGCAGTTAGCTATTTACTCCTTCTTGCTGTATTCAAACGAAAGAGTTAATTCAATGTTTGAGGATTGTGACACTTTATTTCTTAACATTCTCTTTTTCAGTTTCTGCATCTCACACCATATGGCAACGACTTAAATCTACGCTTTCCTGACAAAGACATCTGAATCTATTTCACCATTTGTCGCTAGTTCATCTAAAATTGCTTCCTTGTGTGTGGGCTACTTTGTTACCAGCTGCACAGACTAGAGGAACCCCCTGCCTGAAATCAAGGATTTCCCTATTTTTGAATGAAGTTCCTGCACCTTTAACAGGAACTTGCAAGACCACCTATTGCAGGTTTAAATATACCCAGCTATTACTTCATATGCTGCCGTGTTTCTATATCCTGTCCATTGATTTACACTTCCTATTCTGAAGCCTACACACCATTATGCATTAAATAAGAAGTTTATTTTCCATTGGAACTAGGTTTCCCTGTCATTCCTGAATTCCTTTTATACTAGTATTATGCTGTGTTTCAAATGACTACCCCCCTTGCGTTCTTCAGTCTCTATATTTTCAACATGGGATGTAACTTGATATTGCTACACCTGTGTTCTGATTTCTACGGTTGTTTGCTCCTGCACAAGACAAAAATAATCTAATTTGTTTCTTTATACTGTTGCATTGTGCACTTCAGCAACAGCCTCTGATCTGCTTTCTTTTTTCCCAAACAAATATTAATTTCACTTCCAGTAGAATAAATCTTTTTTTGCCATTAACAAAATTCTCTTTTGCTTTGTGCACAAAATGTTTTTATAGGGACATTAAACTCAAAATATTTCTTTCATTATTCAGAGAATACATTTTTAGAAAAGTTTCCAATTTACTTCTATTATCAAATTAGCTTCATTCTCATGGATATTCTTTGTTGAAGAGATACCTAGCTAGGTAGCGTGCACGTACCTGAAGCACTACATGACAGAAAATAGTGCTGCCATCTAGTGCTGCAGACACGTGCACGCTTCTGAGCTTACACCCTTGTTTTTAACAAAGGATAACAAGAAAACTAAGAAAATTTGATAACAGAATTAAATTGGAAAGTTGCTTAAAATGATGTGCTCTATCTGAATCGTGAAAAAAAAAATCATTTAAGTTTTATGTCCCTTTAATTCATCTAAAAAAAATGTGAGCTAGTAAAAATGGTTTAAAGATAGATACAAAGGGCCCAATTCTCTAAAGTTTGCCAGCATAGAGTGCAATCACAGTGTTGACCCTCAGATTAGCAGACCGCACTCAATTCTCTAAAAAACATGAAAATCCCTGGGAGTGGCTATCTGCCTCCCTTACGCCTAGATTTAGAGTTTTGTCGGTAACGACCCGCGTAGCTAACGCTGGCTTTTTTCTGGCCGCACCTTTTAAATACCTCTGGTATTGAGAGTTCACAGAATGGCTGCGTTAGGCTCCAAAAAGGGAGCGTAGAGCATAATTTACCGCCACTGCAACTCTCGATACCAGAGTTGCTTACGGACGCGGCCAGCTTCAAAAACGTGCTCGTGCACGATTCCCCCATAGAAAACAATGGGGCTGTTTGAGCTGAAAAAAAACCTAACACCTGCAAAAAAGCCGCGTTCAGCTCCTAACGCAGCCCCATTGTTTCCTATGGGGAAACACTTCCTACGTCTGCACCTAACACCCTAACATGTACCCCGAGTCTAAACACCCCTAACCTTACACTTATTAACCCCTAATCTGCCGCCCCCGCTATCGCTGACCCCTGCATATTATTTTTAACCCCTAATCTGCCGCTCCATACACCCCCGCCACCTACATTATCCCTATGTACCCCTAATCTGCTGCCCTAATATCGCCGACCCCTATATTATATTTATTAACCCCTAATCTGCCGCCCCCAACGTCGCCTCCTCCTAACTACACTTATTAACCCCTAATCTACCGACCGGACCTGAGCGCTACTATAATAAATGTATTAACCCCTAATCCGCCTCACTCCCGCCTCAATAACCCTATAATAAATAGTATTAACCCCTAATCTGCCCTCCCTAACATTGCCGACACCTAACTTCAAGTATTAACCCCTAATCTGCCGACAGGAGCTCACCGCTACTCTAATAAATGTATTAACCCCTAAAGCTAAGTCTAACTTTAACCCTAACACCCCCCTAAATTAAATATAATTTAAATCTAACGAAATAAATTAACTCTTATTAAATAAATTATTCCTATTTAAAGCTAAATACTTACCTGTAAAATAAACCCTAATATAGCTACAATATAAATTCTAATTATATTATAGCTATTTTAGGATTTATATTTATTTTACAGGTAACTTTGTATTTATTTTAACCAGGTACAATAGCTATTAAATAGTTAAGAACTATTTAATAGCTAAAATAGTTAAAATAATGACAAATTTACCTGTAAAATAAATCCTAACCTAAGTTACAATTAAACCTAACACTACACTATCAATAAATTAATTAAATAAAATACCTACAATTACCTACAATTAAACCTAACACTACACTATCAATAAATGAATTAAATACAATACCTACAAATAACTACAATTAAATAAACTAACTAAAGTACAAAAAATAAAAAAGAACTAAGCTACAAAAAATAAAAAAATATTTACAAACATTAGAAAAACATTACAACAATTTTAAACTAATTACACCTACTCTAAGCCCCCTAATAAAATAACAAAGACCCCCAAAATAAAAAAAAATGCCCTACCCTATTCTAAATTAAAAAAGTTCAAAGCTCTTTTACCTTACCAGCCCTGAACAGGGCCCTTTGCGGGGCATGCCCCAAGAAATTCAGCTCTTTTGCCTGTAAAAAAAACACATACAATACCCCCCCTCAACATTACAACCCACCACCCACATACCCCTAATCTAACCCAAACCCCCCTTAAATAAACCTAACACTAAGCCCCTGAAGATTTTCCTACCTTATCTTCACCTCACCGGGTATCACCGATCGGTCCTGGCTCCAAAATCTTCATCCAACCCAAGCGGGGGCTAGACATCCATCATCCGGCGGCTGAAGAGGTCCAGAAGAGGCTCCAAAGTCTTCATCCTATCCGGGAAGAAGAGTAGATCCGGACCGGCAACCATCTTCTTCCAAGCGGCATCTTCTATCTTCATCCGATGAGGACCGGCTCCATCAGAATCAAGTTCAATCAGCCAATCAGATTGAGCTCGCATTCTATTGGCTGTTCCGATCAGCCAATAGAATGCGAGCTCAATCTGATTGGCTGATCGGATCAGCCAATCGGATTGAACTTGATTCTGATTGGCTGATTCCATTAGCCAATCAGAATTTTCCTACCTTAATTCCGATTAGCTGATAGAATCCTATCAGCCAATCGAACTTCGAGGGACGCCATCTTGGATGACGTCCCTTAAAGGAACCGTCATTCGTCGGGAAGTCGTCGGAAGAAGAAGATGGGTCCGCGGTGGAGGTCTTCAAGATGAAGCCGGTCCTCATCGGATGAAGATAGAAGATTCCGCTTGGAAGAAGATGGTTGCCGGTCCGGATCTACTCTTCTTCCCGGATAGGATGAAGACTTTGGAGCCTCTTCTGGACTTCTTCAGCCATCGGATGATGGATGTCTAGCCCCCGCTTGGGCTTGGATGAAGATTTCGGAGCCTGGAACGATCGGTGAACCTGGTATGGTGAAGATAAGGTAGGAAGATCTTCAGGGGCTTAGTGTTAGGTTTATGTAAGGGGGGTTTGGGTTAGATTAGGGGTATGTGGGTGGTGGGTTGTAATGTTGGGGGGGGGGTATTGTATGTGTTTTTTTTACAGGCAAAAGAGCTGAATTTCTTGGGGCATGCCCCGCAAAGGGCCCTGTTCAGGGCTGGTAAGGTAAAAGAGCTTTGAACTTTTTTAATTTAGAATAGGGTAGGGCATTTTTTATTTTGGGGGGCTTTGTTATTTTATTAGGGGGCTTAGAGTAGGTGTAATTAGTTTAAAATTGTTGTAATATTTTTCTAATGTTTGTAAATATTTTTTTATTTTTTGTAACTTAGTTCTTTTTTATTTTTTGTACTTTAGTTAGTTTATTTCATTGTAGTTATTTGTAGATATTTTATTTAAATAATTTATTGATAGTGTAGTGTTAGGTTTAATTGTAGATAATTGTAGGTATTGTATTTAATTAATGTATTGATAGTGTAGTGTTAGGTTTAATTGTAGATAATTGTAGGTAGTTTATTTAATTAATTTATTGATAGTGTAGTGTTAGGTTTAATTGTAACTTAGGTTAGGATTTATTTTACAGGTAATTTTGTAATTATTTTAACTATTTTAGCTATTAAATAGTTATTAACTATTTAATAGCTATTGTACCTGGTTAAAATAAATAAAAAGTTACCTGTAAAATAAATATAAATCCTAAAATAGCTATAATATAATTATAATTTATGTTGTAGCTATATTAGGGTTTATTTTACAGGTAAGTATTTAGCTTTAAATAGGAATAATTTATTTAATAAGAGTTAATTTATTTCGTTAGAATAAAATTATATTTAACTTAGGGGGGTGTTAGGGTTAAAATTAGCTTTAGGGGTTAAAAAATGTATTACAGTAGCGGCGAGATTCGGTCGGCAGATTAGGGGTTAATAATTGAAGTTAGGTGTCGGCGATGTTAGGGAGTGCAGATTAGGGGTTAATACTATTTATTATAGGGTTATTGAGGTGGGAGTGAGGCGGATTAGGGGTTAATAACTTTATTATAGTAGCGGTGCGGTCCGCTCAGCAGATTAGGGGTTAATAAGTGTAGGCAGGTGGAGGCGACGTTGAGGGGGCAGATTAGGGGTTAATAAATATAATATAGGGGTCGGCAATGTTAGGGGCAGCAGATTAGGGGTACATAAGGATAACGTAAGTAGCGGCGCTTTGCGGTCGGCAGATTAGGGGTTAATTATTGTAGGTAGCTGGCGGCGACGTTGTGGGGGGCAGGTTAGGGGTTAATAAATATAATATAGGGGTCGGCGGTGTTAGGGGCAGCAGATTAGGGGTACATAAGTATAATGTAGGTGGCGGTCGGCAGATTAGGGGTTAAAAAAAATTAATCGAGTGGCGGCGATGTGGGGGGACCTCGGTTTAGGGGTACATAGGTAGTTTATGGGTGTTAGTGTACTTTAGAGCACAGTAGTTAAGAGCTTTATAAACCGGCGTTAGCCCAGAAAGCTCTTAACTACTTACTTTTTTCTGCAGCTGGAGTTTTGTCGTTAGATTTCTAACGCTCACTTCAGCCACGACTCTAAATACTGGAGTTAGAAAGATCCCATTGAAAAGATAGGATACGCAATTGACGTAAGGGGATCTGCGGTATGGAAAAGTCGCGGCTGAAAAGTGAGCGTTAGACCCTTTCCTGACTGACTCCAAATACCGGCGGTAGCCTAAAACCAGCGTTAGGAGCCTCTAACGCTGGTTTTCACGGCTACCGCCAAACTCTAAATCTAGGCCATTATCTTTTCAATTTCTACAATTTTTACATACTCCTATTCTACCAATAGTAAGACAATGCATAATGTCTAAATCATTGAGAGAATAATACTTAAAAAGAACATTGCAAGTAAAAAGACATTAATAGATATTCACAAAACTACTGAGAGGTCCCAGTCCCTATTTAATGCTAAAGGTTTAAGTGTACCTAGCTTGTGTATCCAGAAAGACTCACGCTGCCTCATCATAAACTCTCTATCCCCTCCCGGGTTTAGGGACAAAGTCTATGATCTGAAATCTTAACTGATTAATGGCATGTCCCATCTTTAAAAAATGGTTAGCTATAGGTGCAAGCTCAGTCTTGGTTCTAATATTGCTTTAATGTTCTATACTTTTGTCTCTGATGCATCTTGTAGTCTCTCCAACATAGCTCCGCCCACACAGGCATTTAACCATGTAGATGACAAATTGGGTTTGACACGTATGATACCCCTTAATGGAGTATTTCCTTCCAGTATTACAGTGATGAAATACAGGTCCCTTAATCATGTAACTATAGCAAGAGCATGCTACATGGTTAAACAAACCTTACTAAATGCACATTCAGTTCTACTGAATTGTGGAAACCCTGTTAGTAACAATCCTATAATCCACAAAGTCTACAGTCTTGTTTGCACATTCTCTTTTATTGCCGGTGTTATATTTGTCTCTAATTGTCCTCAGCAGAAGAGATAGATAAGGGGAAAACTTAGATTACTTTATAGAAAGTAAAGTACTATAGAAGTAACCCAGTGCACACAAGAAGTAATTGCGTGCACATGTTCACAATTTTTTCTAACAATGTATTAATATATTTTTAGTTGTTTTCATAACATTTAAAAGAAATAAATTGGTTAAAAGCCTATAATGCCATCAATGTGTGCCAGATAGTGCACAGATGTAAACTCCTTTTTTATATCAGCTCAAACAGTTTTTGTTCATGCTTTGTATGAAGATTAGAGGAAACATTGATTATAACTCCTTCTGGCACTGTGTTAAAGGGACAGTCTAGGCCAAAATAAACTTTCATGATTCAGACAGAGCATGTAATTTTAAACAATTTTCCAATTTACTTTTATCACCAATTTTGCTTTGTTCTCTTGGTATTCTTAGTTGAAAGCTTAACCTAGGAGGTTCATATGCTAATTTCTTAGACCTTGAAGCCCACCTCTTTCAGATTGCATTTTAACAGGGTGTTAGTTCACGTATTTCATATAGATAACACTGTGCTTGTGCATGAGAAGTTATCTGGGAGCAGGCACTGATTGGCTAGACTGCAAGTCTGTCAAAAGAACTGAAAAAAGGGGCAGTTTGCAGAGGCTTAGATACAAGATAATCACAGAGGTTAAAAGTATATTATTATAACTGTGTTGGTTATGCAAAATTGGGAAATGGGTAATAAAGGGATTATCTATCTTTTAAAACAATAAAAATTCTGGTGTAGATTGTCCCTTTAATAATGGCCTTGAATACAACAATACTGCAGCAGCCAACAAAACAAAAAAAACACTACATAAGGCAGCCACAATATATTTGTCTAAATAATGCTATTGACATTGTTTAGATGTGGACTAGGACCTTAGGAGAAGATGGAAGCCCTATTGCACCAGTTCAAAACACTTTTGTGCCTTAAAGGGATAGGTAAGTCAAAATTAAACTAGCATGATTCAGATAGAGCATGTCATTTTAAGACCCTTTTAATGCACTTTCATTTTCAAATGTGCTTTGTTCTCTTGGTATCCCTTGTTGAAAAAGAATGCACACATATCCTACACTAGTGGGAGCTAGCTGCTGATTGGTGCCTGCACACATTTGTCTCAGGGTATTGGCTAACTAGAAGTGTTCAGCTAGCTGTCAGTAGTGTAATGCTGCTCCATTAGCAAAGGATAACAAGAGAATAGAGTACATTTGATAATAGAAGTAAACTGGAAAACTGTGAAAAATTGGATGTTCTATTTAAATCAAGAAAGAAAATATTGGGTGTTTCCTGTCCCTTTAAGAGTTCTGGCATGTGCAGAACAGCTTACAAAATATACAAAATGTGCTAATACATAATATTATTATCATTTATTTGCGTGACGAGTAAACTTCTGACGCATTGGTTTACCACTTGAACCAATGAGAGGTTATACTGAAAGTGTTGCAATAAACGTTAATAACCTACCCACCCACCAAGTTAAAAGCATGATATGTATAGTATTCCTCTATATATTATTATTATAAGTGATTTGTAAAGTGCTGCAGCATTCCCTTGTGCTCAGCACATGAGTAGGGGTAGATAATGACACAAAATGATGATAAGAAAATAGATAAATTAAAGGGACAGTTTACTCAAAGTTTTCCTCCCCTTTAATTTGTTCCCAACGATCCACTTTACCTGCTGGAGTGTATTAAATTGTTTACAAGTATTTCCATTACCCTTATATTGGCATTTGAAATAGTTGATTTAGCCTGTGGTATCCCAACCCATCCTGAGAGTTTTTGGCCTCAAGGCCAAGCTGTGTAAACACAGCCAGCAGAATAAACTGCACTCCCAGTGGGTTATAGAAGATATAAGGTAATAAAAACATAATTTATGTAAGAACTTACCTGATACATTCATATCTTTCATATTGGCAAGAGTCCATGAGCTAGTGATGTATGGGATATACATTCCTACCAGGAGGGGCAAAGTTTCCCAAACCTCAAAATGCCTATAAATACACCCCCACCACACCCACAATTCAGTTTAATGAATAGCCAAGAAGTGGGGTGATAAGAAAGGAGCGAAAGCATCAACAAGGAATTGGAATAATTGTGCTTTAAACAAAAAAATCATAACCACCACAAAAAAGGGTGGGCCTCATGGACTCTTGCCAATATTAAAGAAATTAATTTATCAGGTAAGTTCTTACATAAATTATGTTTTCTTTCATGTAATTGGCAAGAGTCCATGAGCTAGTGACATATGGGATAGCAAATACCCAAGATGTGGAACTACACGCAAGAGTCACTAGAGAGGGAGGGATAAAAATAAAGACAGACAATTCCGCTGAAAAAAGAATCCACAACTCAAATCAAAAAGTTTTAATCTTATAATGAAAAAAACTGAAATTATAAGCAGAAGAATCAAACTGAAACAGCTGCCTGAAGAACTTTTCTACCAAAAACTGCTTCTGAAGAAGAGAAAACATCAAAATGGTAGAATTTAGTAAAAGTATGCAAAGAAGACCAAGTTGCTGCTTTGCAAATCTGATCAACAGAAGCTTCATTCTTAAAAGCCCAAGAGATAGAAACTGTCTTAGTAGAATGAGCCGTAATCCTCTGAGGCGGGGATTTACCTGACTCCACATAAGCATGATGAATCAAAAGTTTTAACCAAGAAGCCAAAGAAATAGCAGAAGCTTTCTGACCTTTCTTAGGACCAGAAAAGATAACAAATAGACTAGAAGTCTTTCTGAAATCTTTAGTAGCGTCAACATAATATTTCAAAGCTCTTACCATATCATTTTCCAAAGAATTCTTAGGATTAGGACACAATGAAGGGACAACAATTTCTCTACTAATCTTGTTGGAATTCACAACCTTAGGTAAAAATTTAAATGAAGTCCGCAAAACCGCCTTATCCTGATGAAAAATCAGAAAAGGAGACTCACAGGAAAGAGCAGATAATTCAGAAACTCTTCTAGCAGAAGAGATAGCCAAAAGAAACAATACTTTCCAAGAAAGTAACTTAATATCCAGAGAATGCATAGGCTCAAACGGAGGAGCCTGTAAAGCTCTCAAAACCAAATTAAGACTCCAAGGAGGAGAGATTGACTTAATAACAGGCTTGATACGAACCAAAGCCTGTACAAAACAACGAATGTCAGGAAGATTAGCAATTTTTTCTGTGAAACAGAACAGAAAGAGCAGAGATTTGTCCTTTCAAGGAACTTGCAGACAAACCCTTATCCAAACCATCCTGAAGAAACTGTAAAATTCTAGGCATTCTAAAAGAATGCCAAGAGAACTTATGAGAGGAACACCATGAAATGTAAGTCTTCCAAACTCTGTAATAAGTCTTTATAGACACAGATTTACGAGCCTGCAACATAGTATTGATCACTGAGTCAGAGAAACCTCTATGACTAAACACTAAGCGTTCAATCTCCATACCTTCAAATTTAATGATTTGAGATCCTGATGGAAAAACGGACCGTGAGATAGAAGGTCTGACCTTAACGGAAGTGGCCAAGGTTGGCAACTGGACATCAGAACAAGATCTGCATACCAAAACCTGTGTGGCCAAGCTGGAACCACCAGCAGTACAAACGAACGTTCCATTATGATTTTGGAAATCACTCTTGGAAGAAGAACCAGAGTCGGAAAGATATAAGCAGGTTGATAATTCCAAGGAAGTGACAACGCATCCACTGCTTCCGCCTGAGGATCCCTGGATCTGGACAGATACCTGGGAAGTTTCCTGTTTAGATGAGAAGCCATCAGATCTATTTCTGGAAGCCCCCATATCTGAACAATCTGAAGAAACACATCTGGGTGAAGAGACCATTCTCCCGGATGTAAAGTCTGGCGACTGAGATAATCCGCTTCCCAATTGTCTATACCTGTGATATGCACTTCAGAGATTAGACAGGAGCTGGATTCTTCCCATGCAAGTATCCGAGATACTTCTTTCATAGCCTGAGGACTGTGAGTCCCACCTTGATGATTGACATACGCCACGGTCGTGACATTGTCTGTCTGAAAACAAATAAACGATTCTCTCTTCAGAAGAGGCCAGAACTGAAGAGCTCTGAAAATCGCACGGAGTTCCAAAATATTGATTGGTAATCTCGCCTCTTGAGATTTCCAAACCCCCTGCGCTGTCAGAGATCCCCAGACAGCTCCCCAACCTGAAAGACTTGCATCTGTTGAAATCACAGTCCAGGTTGGATGAAGAAAAGAGGCCCCTTGAACTAAACGCTGGTGATTTAACCACCATGTCAGAGAGTGTTGAACATTGGGATTTAAGGATATTAATTGTGATATCTTTGTATAATTCCGGCACCATTGATTCAGCATGCAAAGCTGAAGAGGTCTTGTGAAAACGAGCAAAGGGGATCGCGTCCAATGCTGCAGTCATGAGACCTAAAACTTCCCTGCACATAGCTACTAAAGGGAATGATTGAGACTGAAGGTTCCGACAAGCTGAAACCAATTTCAGACGTCTTTTGTCTGTTAGAGACAAAGTCATGGGTACTGAATCCATCTGGAAGCCTAAAAAGGTTACCCTTGTCTGAGGAATCAAGGAACTTTTTGATAAATTGATCCTCCAACCATGTTCTTGAAGAAACAACACAAGTTGATTCGTGTGAGATTCTGCAGAATGTAAAGACTGAGCAAGTACCAAGATATCGTCCAAATAAGGAAACACCGCAATGCCCCGCTCTCTGATTACAGAGAGAAGGGCACCGAGAACCTTTGAGAAGATCCTTGGAGCTGTTGCTAAGCCAAAAGGAAGAGCAACAAATTGGTAATGCTTGTCTAGAAAAGAGAATCTCAGGAACTGATAGTGATCTGGATGAATTGGAATATGAAGATAAGCATCCTGTAAATCTATTGTGGACATATAATGCCCTTGCAGAACAAAAGGCAGAATAGTCTTTATAGTCACCATCTTGAATGTTGGTATTCTTACATAACGATTCAAAATTTTTAGATCCAGAACTGGTCTGAAAGAATTCTCTTTCTTTGGTACAATGAACAGATTTGAATAAAACCCCAGACCCCGTTCCAGATATGGAACTGGCACAACTACCCCAGAAGACTCCAGGTCTGAAACACACTTCAGGAAAGCCTGAGCCTTTACTGGGTTGACTGGAATGCATGAGAGAAAAAACCTTCTCACAGGCGGTCTTACCTTGAAACCTATTCTGTACCCTTGAGAAACAATGTTCTGAATCCAATGATTTTGGACTGAATTGATCCAAACATCTTTGAAAAATTGTAGCCTGCCCCTACCAGCTGTGTTGGAATGAGGGCCACACCTTCATGCGGACTTGGGGGCTGGTTTTGATTTTCTAAAAGGCTTGGATTTATTCCAGACTGGAGAAGGCTTCCAATTGGAAGCCGTTCCTTTAGGGGAAGGGTCAGGCTTCTGTTCCTTATTCTGACAAAAGGAACGAAAACTGTTATCAGCCCTAAATTTACCCTTAGATTTTTTATCCTGAGGCAACAAAGCTCCCTTCCCCCAGTGACAGTTGAAATTATAGAATCCAACTGAGAACCAAATAATTTATTACCCTGGAAAGAAAGAGATAGCAATGTTGACTTAGAAGTCATATCTGCATTCCAAGATTTAAGCCATAAAGCTATTCTAGCTAAAATAGCTAAAGACATATACCTGACATCAATTCTAATGATATCAAAAATGGCATCACAAATGAAATTATTAGCATGTTGAAGAAGCTTAACAATGCTATACACATTATGATCTGGTACTTGTTGCGCTAAAGCCTCCAACCAAAAAGTTGAAGCTGCAGCAACATCAGCCAAAGAAATAGCAGGCCTAAGAAGATTACCTGAACATAAATAAGCCTTCCTTAAAAAAGATTCAAGTTTCCTATCTAAAGGATGTTTAAAAGAAGTACTGCCGTAGGAATAGTAGTACGTTTAGCAAGAGTAGAGATAGCCCCATCAACTTTGGGGATTTTTCCCCAAAACTCCAATCTATCAGCCGATCTATCTCTTAAACCTTAAAGAAGGAGTAAATGAAGTACCCAAACTATTCCATTCTCTAGAAATTACATCTGAAATAGCATCAGGAACTGGAAAAACCTCTGGAATAACTACATGAGGTCTAAAAACCAAATTTAAACGTTTACTGGTTTTAATATCAAGAGGACTAGACTCCTCCATATCTAATGCAATCAACACCTCTTTAAGTAAGGAACGAATAAACTTCATCTTAAATAAATATGAAGATTTGTCAGTGTCAATATCTGAGGCAGAATCTTCTGAACCAGATAGATCCTCATCAGAAATAGATAAATCAGAAAGTTGGCGGTCATTTAAAAATTCATCTAATTTATGAGAAGTTTTAAAAGACATTTTACGTTTATTAGAAGGTGGTATAACAGACAGGGCCTTCTGAATAGAAATAGAAACAAATTCTCTTACATTAACAGGAATATCCTGAACATTAGATGTTGAAGGAACAAGAACAGGTAATGGACTACTACTAATGGAAATATTGTCTGCTTTTGAAAGTTTATCATGACAACTAACACAAACTACAGCCGGAGGAACAGTTACCACAAGTTTACAACAAATGCACTTAGCTTTGGTAGAACCGGCATCAGGCAGCAGCTTTCCAGAAGTAGATTCTGATACAGGGTCAGATTGCGACATCTTGCAATATGTAATAGAAAAAACAACATATAAAGCAAAATTATCAAATTCCTTAAATGACAGTTTCAGGAATGGGAAAAAATGCAAACAGAATAGGCCTCTGGAAACCAGAAGCAAAAAGAAACAAAGACTTAAATAATGCCAAAAAAACTGGCGCCAAGTATGATGCCCACAATTGACAAATTTTTTGGCGCCAAAAACGTCTGCAACAAACACGAGCGTCATAGATGACGCAACTACGTGAAAACTCTCAGCATCAACTACGACGCCGGAAATGACGTCATTAACGTCAACAAACGCGCCAAAAATGACACAATAAATTCTAGCATTTTTTGCACCCGCAAGCCTAACAGCCCGCAATTTAGAAGAAAAGTCAATTTGAAAAATTTTCAGGTAAGGAAAATATTTATTCATATGCATTTCCCAAAAATGAAACTGACAGTCTGTAAGAAGGAAATATACTGATTAACCTGAATCATGGCAAATATAAGTATAAAACATATATTTAGAACTTTACATATAAAGTGCCAAACCATAGCTGAGAGTGTCATAAATAAAATAAGACATACTTACCAAAATACACTCATCTACATATAGTAGATAGCCAAACCAGTACTGAAACCAGAATCAGCAGAGGTAATGGTATATAAGAGTATATCGTTGATCTGAAAAGGGAGGTAAGAATCTCTACGACCGATAACAGAGAACCTATGAAATAGATCCCCGATAGGATGACCATAGCATTCAATAGGCAATACTCCCTTCACATCCCTCTGTCATTCACTGCACTCTGAGAGGAAAACCGGGCTTCAGCATGCTGCGAAGCGCATATCAACGTAGAAATCTAGCACAAACTTACTTTACCACCTCCATAGGAGGCAAAGTTTGTAAAACTGAATTGTGGGTGTGGTGGGGTGTATTTATAGGCATTTTGAGGTTTGGGAAACTTTGCCCCTCCTGGTAGGAATGTATATCCCATACGTCACTAGCTCATGGACTCTTGCCAATTACATGAAAGAAATGTTAATTTCCTATTGTTCTCTAAGTATTGGTGATTGGTTAATGAACAGATACAAGCTAAAGAAGCAAGTATATGTACACAATGTGATAAAGTCATGAGATCTGATTATACCTACAAACCAATTTTATTAGATTGTGGCTTCAAAAAACAAAATCAGCTAATTTATATACAGAAAAAAGCCTTAAAAAAGCAAATCTCACACATTTTATATTCTGCAGCTGGTAAAAAAAATATAATTTTAAACACATTAAGGGAAAAACAATGTTATAGTGTACTGTCATTTAAAGGGACAGAGTACTGTAAACATATTTTTCCTATAATGTATGTCCAATGCCTTGCTATACCAGCAGCAGAATATAAAATTAATGTGAATGTGTTCGTTTATGTTTATGTTTATATAGGAAATATCTGGTTTTGTTCAATATTTGCATAGCTTTTCTATAGCCAATACTTAATATTAAAAAGTGCAGTATAAGTTAATACACTTCAGCAAGTAATATTGATAATTGGGAACAAATTAAATGGGACAACATTTTTCAGTACACTGTCCCTTTAAACAAATTCAATAGGCAGAAAATTATGCTCTAAAGATTGTACAGTTTATCAAAACTAATTATCTCTCAGGCATTTTCTGTCAGTAGTGTATGAAAGTGTGTGCAATCACTAGCTAAACCTTGAAAGTGTAATTTTGACTTAACTGTCTATTTAAATATTTTTCTACAAGATTATTCATATTATTGGTATTATGTTTCCATTTGCACTGCTGTTGGTCACAACTATAAAGGAGTTTTCTTTGTTGAGAATATATTATACTTATATTGTAGTCAAACAAGTTCTGTACAATATAATGTAAATACATCTTTGAAATAAAAAAAAAGATCTTCAAGTTGTAACATGACCATTATTGGTAGATAACAAAACAATTAAAACAGGGGGTATAAATTGCATATAATTGTATATTGGTGCCACACAGACTTCTGCAAGTTAGACATTATCTTTTGCACGAGTCTGCACACACTTCTTCTTCTAGAACTGTTATGATTACTCTGTGCCTGACACTATGGCCAGGGAGGAAGGAGGCTGCTGCGATAACACAAGTTAAACAAACAGTGTCCAAGAAGTTTATAACTATGACTGATTTTAATGCACTTACAGATTCCTATGGCAGCCTATGGGCTAATAACAAGGACGAATCTAACTTCAGGGTATAGTGTACAACACAATGACTTACAGACTTTTTTTTTTTAGCAACCAAAGGATTTGTTAGATCATCTGTTGTTTCTGCTAAGGATAGCAGGGGTGTGCTATGGAATGCCTTGCAGTCTTCCAGCAGTCAAAGAGTTAACAAGGAGAAGTGATCCTCCCTGTAGGGAGCACAGTGGCAGCCAAATGGTTAAAAACGACTTGTAGTCTTTGCAGCAGGGGATGGATAGCTGAAGTGTGTTGTTGCTGCCTAGATCAGCCTCCCCAGAGACGTAATAGGGAGCTCAGCAGGCACATTGTCTGCGCTGTGATTGGTCAGGCTGGGGAGTAGGGGCGGGCACAGTAGCACCAAGGTGAGTGTACAGACAGTAGGTGAGCACACACTGTGCCTGAGCAAGGAAGGAGCACAGACCCCGTACAGGGAGCAAACAGAGCAGGAAACAGAGAAGGAAGCAGAGGGAATCCAGCAGAACTTGTGCAATAACCAGCAAGTGATCCGTCATTGCACAACTTATAACCAATCCTCGCCTCAGGTGATGATGCTCGCACACAAACAGTCTGAGCTGGCAGCTGCTCGCATCCCTGTAGTCTGAGCAGCAGTGTTCCAGTCTGTGGCACCCCGGTGTGCTATGCCCACGGAAATCATGCACGCGGTGAGGATGCAGCCAATCTCCGAGCTGCAGCACCACAGCCCAGCGGTGTCTGTCAGGCTACTTACCAAGGGCCCAGATTACCTGCGGCGGCAGCTGGAGGGGGCACAGAGGGTAACGCTGAGCGCCGTAGAGCGGTTGGCGGCCGACAAGGCCAAGTACGTGAAGAGCCCACAGGTGGCATACGGCAGACAGGAGGGCAGCCACAGCAGCCGGGGCAGCAGAGACACCCGAGGAAGCTCGGGGGGCAGCAGCACAGAGGGCAGCTCCCAGGGCAGCAGCAACAGGCAGAGCCAACAAGTGGAGACAGAGCAGAAGTCGCCGTATCCCGCGAGTGCCCCCGTCAGGCGGGGCAGCAGCAAGAGGCAGCTACGCCCGGACTCTCTGGTCTTCTACAGGCAGAAGAGCCGGGCTGAGGGAGGCTTGGGGGCTGCAGAGCAAGCCCGGGCTGGCCTGGTGAGGAGGCTTTTCCTGGGATCGCTGAAAGAAAAAACCCCAATGGATTCAACCCCAGATGTGAGCAACATCCAGCAGCCGGGGAAGGAGGAAGCAGAGCCCCGCGTCAAGGTGACTGGGCTGCACCGCTCTCAGTCGGATATCAGCTCCCGCTATTCCCGCTCCTTCGCTGAGTTTGACACCTTCTTCAAGTACTGTGGGTTGGAGCCGGAGGTGGTAAACGAGCTGGGCAGAGAGAGCTTCACCCCAGCCCCGGAGGACTTACCGGACACCGCGGGGCAGCAGCACCGGATCCGCAGTGTCAGCGTTGCCACCTCAGAGAGCGGCTTTAGCCGGAGGAGCGGGGAAGGCAGCGGCCTCGATCTGCAAGAGGACGAGAGGCTCAGTGGGCAACTGGCAGGTGGAGGTGGCAATAGCAGCACGTCAGTCATAGAACGCAATGCCAGGATCATCAAATGGCTGTACAGCTGCAAGAGAGCTAGAGAGACCCGGGGAGGTTCCCCAGATCTGCCCTAAACTCCCAGTCTGGCACATATGGGCAACCAACGACATAAGCTTTTTTTTCTCGCTCACCTAGTGCCATGTTTAGGAACTGGTCACCATTTTCTATGGGGCAGCTGTTCTGTGTTCTGATGCACTATACAGAAACAAGACTGGGTTAGGTCACTGGATCATGGGCTTGTATAATGGCATTGCCCTATTCTGAACTTGATACCCCTAACCTACATGTGATTTTAGTGAAGAATGAATGACTACCACCTCTAAAATAAGGGGCGGATACTATAAAAGAGGGATGACTAGCAGTCAAGGGGTTAAGGTGTAATGAAGCAAAACATAAGACCCTGACTTCCCTATTCAAGACAGAGAGGCAAATCTTTCAGGTGTGAGTTTGCACCTATATGCTGGGTATATAGGTGCCATAGGGGAGCTGCTGGACAGCAAGTTCCCTATAAAGAAGTTGTTTTTTAAAGTGCAAAAGGCCTTGTAGATGCACTGTGGGGTTTCAATTATTATATTATTGTTAAGTAATTCAAAGTGTTGCTCTTAAACAGGTAGTATAAAAGCACTGACTACATTACTTGTTTGGGGAACAAGTTGACTTTAGCTAGTATGATACCTTTTTAGAGGATTCATCAGTGATATGTTGTCATGGGTGAGATACACAGTTGTGTTTTAGAAATGTTTATATTTTAACTGTGAGATATATCTTGCATGGATCATCTTGAAATGTATCATGCCCTTTAATCAACTTGATTCCTCAATTGTAATTTCTTTCTGTAATTTTCTTGTTTGTTTGCTGAATCCAAGAATTACAGTGTTACATTTTCTGCTGTTTGCTGGTTACATAGGATTATTTTTTAATCAAGCTATTTTGAGTATAGAACAACACAGCACAATAACAGATCAATACTTGGGCCTCTCAGATATAACATAACATGAACTCAAATTGATTTCATTGATATTCTAGATCACTCAATCTCTATATTTTTTGAATAATTTGTCAAAGGGATCAACATATAATTAAATAATACCTCATTTTGATAAAATATAATGTTAATATATGAGCAGGGCCTATCTGCTATGGAATGCATTACATTTCTTTGTTGATTATATAGTGATACAAGAATCTGCAAACCATGGTCTGTGCTTAGAATTATTCATTTGACAATTGATGCATATTATAATTCTTTTTTACATCATAATTTGATTATAACAACACAACATCAATTTCAACATTTCATAGCTATTTATCTGTGTCATTTTGAAAAAGTAACTTATGTTTTTGTTTCTAGGGTCTATTTACAATGTGGGCATTCACATTTTTTAAAGATGGTGTTTGTTTTTTTTTACCTATTTAATATTATGTATTTAGAGGCTGCTTATATTTTCATCACAGCTACATTAAATTAGTACAATTTCTTATTATTTTTTACTTAAACATTTTAGATTGCCTAAAAATAAAAATGTCTGCAGTGTAATTTTGTCTATTGCCCTGAGGAGCAGACATACATAATCTCTAGCAGTTTATTGTATATAGTGAGAAACTGGCTACTTTAATGACTCCTAATTGTACTTAGACATGACATGACACAGCTTTCCACACACTTCATTTAGTTATAGGATAAGCAAGACCCTTTTACTATTTGCAAATCCTGTATCAGCGTATCTGCTATTTTTACTTCCAAGTAAAACAGATGCAATCAGTAGACATTAAACAGGAATGGGTAATTAGTACACTTTGTTTTGTCTAAATATTTTACATAGATTCTGTGAACACTCAAAAAAATTCTAATTAGTGACTATTTTAGTTTTAAGTTTTGAAAAGGTGTCCAAAAAAATGTAAAATGTGTCACAAATTTAACAACACTATTCATGTTATTTTTGTAGCTTATTATTACTATTTTTGTATCCACAATTTACAGATTCTAGTAGATACACTAATTATGATGCTATTGCTGTCATTTGAAACCTCTGATATACGTGGCCTGTTACATTATGAATCTATATCACTATTTCTAGAAGCAGATTAGCTATCAATTGAAACGATCTTGGAAGGTAATATGAACATTTCTGTCTTTCCCCAATTTCATTTAGTTTTTTTGGAAACATACATTTACCAATAGAAATAGTTTATGTATTCTAATTTATCTATTTTAAGTTTAAATTAAGACACATTTCCCACGTTCAATGGAATCCAAACTTCAGAATTCAACTGCCTGGGGCAAAACCATTTGGTCCACAGGTGGAGATAGCACCAAGATACAAAATCAAAGATAAACATCCAGGCCCTCACAGCTTTACATAGGATCAGTGAGTTGACACATGGTGGCTTTGTTTTGACCAAGCTGTCTGTGTTAACTTATTGTCAAATTTACTATGTATCTTCCAAACATTGGTAAATAGGAACTGATTTATGGGATAACCTGGCTCATGTATATATTATGAGCAGTAATTGAAATTCCAATCATAAGCAAAATTTGGTTAAAACAAGAAGGTAAAAAAAAAACAACTTGTTACTTATAAAAAATATTTATCTTTGTACTTCAGACAATTTTATGCAATTCATTTTATGTGTCTTACAAGTTTAAAATAGATATAAAGTTATGTCTATGCAGACTTGCAAATGGGATAAAAACATATATTTGAATTACTGTTAAAGATACTTGGTGTAGAAGTGATGTTTAAAATATCTGGTGCTTGATATGTTATTTCTTGATCATGTTCAGAATCAAATGATTTATAAAATGAAGCTCCTGAAATCACATTTAGATCTTTATTTCTGAGGTGTACTGTTCTTCCAGTGTAATAACCGAGAGACTAGATCCAACACCACCATTCTGTCATTGTTGGATTCACTGTTGTTTATATTTATTATTTTTGCCTTGCATTTTATTGTTTTTGTGCTGTCAAGGTTACTCCAATGAGAATTGCTGTTTTTACTTAATACCCTAACTGTCCTTTCTGTTTTTGATGGATGTAAAAAATATCTGTTGGAAGGTGGCCAGAATCATAAGTACTGGGTAGTAAAATCTATTGAATTTGGAGGGCACTACTGACCTAAATATCAAAGATGCTTACTGAATAGATATGGACCTTTTAAAAAGAAAACCTTGGCTCAGTATTTTACTTTTTTACTTCCTATGACAATCACCCTCTTTTCTTGCTTTGGGTATTGGGTATACATTTTATGCCAGAATCCATGAGAATGTTACATATACATAGCTATAAAAAGCGCTTATCTTGTGTTTATCTTCAGCTTTATATCACATAAGATGAGAAACCCTGGCTTTAATTTTGTAATTTCTGTGCAGAAAATTCTGAAGCAGATATCAGTTTGAAGCAAGTTATTAGTCACATGTTGTCAGACCAAGCACTCTAAGGAATAAGCAATTTATGTAATTGTTCACATAGCAGTCAAGCAGTATTCTCTTGCCTCTGTTCCTACAAGAAAATGCTAGCAACTGACAGACTGATCAGTGATTTGCCACATAAGTTGTCCCACAGATGTGTTTACTATACAAGTTGTTTACCTCTTTTTTTTTTATTACCCTGACAGTTTAACTGTTAAGCTGCCAAATAGGTCTACAATGCATATTTATGTGCTTTGTTTTTAATTTCATTATTTAGCTAAGAGAAGTGGAAATTATTGATATTATTTTATGGATCATCAACATTCTATAGTTTATGTATTTTATTAAACAAAATACTAATGGTAGCAACATGTACCTAGTGAATTACATTTCTTAAAGGTGTAGTAACAATTTTTTTAAACAACTTTCCAGTTTCCTTTCATTAACAAATGTACTCTGTTTTCTTTGTTGAAAAGCATGGAGGTAAGCTCAGGAGCGTGCACGTGTCTGCAGCATTGATGGTAGTAGTTTTACAGGAATGTTATACATTTGCAAGAATACTAGATAACATCACTTTTTCCAGCCATGTAGTGCTTTATACATGTGCAGCTACCTACCTAGTTATCTCTTCAACAAAGATTACCACGAGTTTAAAGCAAATTGATTAGACGTAAATTGAAACCTGTTAAGAATTGTATGTTGTCTGATCATGACAGAAAAAATTGGGTTTCATGTCACATTAATGTTGCAAATTCTTTCTATTCCACTCACAACTGTGCATTTGTTTCTGCTTAAAGGGCCACTAAGCCCCAAATTTTTCTTTCATAATTCAGATAGAGAATACAATTTTAAACAACATTCCAATTCACTTCCATTATCTAATTTGCTGCAATCTTTAGATATCCTTTGTTAAAGAAATAGCAATGCACATTGGTGAGCCAATCACATGAGGCATCTATGTGCAGCCACCAATCAGAAGCTACTGAGCCTATCTAGATATGCTTTTTAGGAAAGAATATCAAGAGAATGAAGCAAATTAGATAATAGAAGTAAATTAGAAAGTTGTTTAAAATGGTATTCTCTATCTGAATCATGAAAGAAAAAAATTGGGTTTAATGTCCCTTTAAGTTCCATTTGCTTATTTTCCTATAGCTTTAGCGAGTAATACAGAGATTTCAAAAGAAAGGACAAACCTCTCCCAAGAGGGAAATAATGTGTTAGGCATCTCACATATTAATAAATACAATTACAATTTGACTGAACATGACTACATTCAGGAAATGTTACTGTATTGTGTATAAAGGGTTGACTGGTCTATGCTTATTGAAACACGTATGGAAAATATGGTACTTGATATGACTGGAAAGTGGAATTTAAGCTATGTACATAAATGTCAAATTTATTCAACATTTCCTTTCTTCTTGCTGCTTGTAGGCATTTTTCACTCCAGCACTGTCATTTGTTAACTTAATAATTGTGAATATTTCTAACTTGTACCAAAGTTAATGTGTCTTAAATAGTGAACAATGTGGTTCCTGTGAAGAAAGTTCAATGTTCAACGTTTTATTGTTTAACAGTCACGGGGATCAAAGTCCCTTTTTGTATATTTTATGAGCTTTGTGCAATACAGTATGTCTATTGTTTGTACAGTATTTTTTTTCATGTAAATATACTTTTGTAAACGAATGTATTTCTATGTCTTTATATTTGTGTCCAGATTGCTACTTGTATATAAAATATATCTATATAACTAAAATAAAATTATTTAGTTGTTGGTAATTTATTGCATTTTTTTTATATTAAAATTTATTGACTCTTAATTACATCATAATGGTTGATCATACACATTAACAAAAACAATCATATTATTTTGAGGATGGCTTTGTCTTTGTCCACAGCTTATTGGTACTCTGCCTTCAAGGGTCAGTAAAGACTTTGAGATTATAATATAATATGTTAAAGGGACATTAAACCCATTTTTTTTCTTTAATGATTCAGACAGAGCATGCGATTTTAAGCAACTTTTAAATTTACTTATATTATCCATTTTCTTCATTCTCTTGCAATCTTTATTTAGAAAAGCAGGAATGTAAAGCTTAAGAGCCTGCCCATTTTTTATTCAGAACCTTGGTTATGCTTGTTTATTGGTTTGCTAAATGTAGCCACCAATAAGCAAGCACTATCCAGGGAGCTGAACCTAAAAGGGACTGGCTCCTAAGCTTTAAATTCCTGCTTTTTAAATAAAGATAGCAAGAGAATAAAGAAAAATTGATAATAGGAGTAAATTAGAAAGGTGCTTAAAATTGCATGCTCTATTTGAATCATGTTTTGGGTTTAGTATCCCTTTTAATTATGCATAGTAACAAACTTAGAAATATGATTTCATTATTTATTTATCCTTTTTATCGTTTCATTTAATTTTGAAAATTGTAGGCTTTCCAATTAATTGTCTGCACACTGATTTATTATAACTAATTTGCAGAGGAGAAACCAGCTAGCTTACAACAGGGCGGCATCTATTGCTTTATGGGCACTAGTATACCTTAAAAAATAAGTCTGGCTATTATTCTCAGGCTAATATTTGCTTTAAATACATAATTCTAGCTACCATCTATTTAGTTGCAAATATTGATGGCAGATAAAAACATAGAATCGCAAATATTAATGGCAGATAAGAACTATAGGCCCCATCAAGTTTGCCCATATTAGCTTAATTAATTTGTAGGATAGCCTTATGCTTATTCCAGGCATTCTTGAAGTCCCCCCGCAGTGTAAGGTCAGCAAATTAGCACAGCTGTCTGTTTTGTACTCTATAATTTAAATATGAGTCTTAACTCCTTGATCGCCAGAATCGACTGCAGTTCATTGCTATGCAATGTGTTATAGCCCTATTTAACTGGTGAGGGTTTAATAGAAGCTGTTATAAGGCACTAAATATTGTGGCAAACGTATAAGGGATATTGCATTGAAAATGTATACAAAAGAACAGAATTTGTAAATGTCGAATTTAAATTGAATCTAAAATTGCAGTATTGGTTTTTCATACTTCCCTCATCCTCATAAGGACAACTCCCTTAGATTTTGCTGGTGGTGAGAAACGTGCCTCTGCAAACACGACAAAGATTTATTCAGGACAGGAATATAAAAAAACAATAAAACATATATTTTAAAAACCCCATAAGAGAAACAACTTGCTCACAAAGTCCCTTTAACACTCAAAACAAATGTATACTTTCATGATTGTTACAGCAGCAATTTTAAACAACTTTCAAATTTACTTCCATTAACATGTGCACAGTCTTTTTATATTTACACTTTTTGAGTTACTAGCTCCTACTGAGCATGTGCAAGAATTCACAGAATATATGTATATGCATTTGTGATTGGCTGATGGCTGTCACATGGTTCAGGGGAGTGGAAATAGACATAACTGAAATTTGTCAGAAAAAAAATCTTAGTTCAGACTAAGTGCTATTGCATTGTCTTGTTATTGTGCACGTGTTATTTATGCACATCTACTGAATTTACTGGTCCATTAAGCAATAACAGTTTTTACATTATTTTATGGTACCACTTATCTAATTAAATGAGACTTTACATACTCAGATAAAGAGGTTCCATATGTTATGTAACTCCATCTTAACATCATGGTGGATAAACAATAACCTTTGATGTCTGTTTACAAAATGGGAAAAAGTTCTAAAACCGTCAGTTGTACTTATTTCTCCAGGTCAGATTATGCCTACATTTTTGCTTTGTGACATCTGAATTTTACTATTGTAAAGATCTCTATCTACTATTCCTTCAGGATAATTAACAATTAAATTTGAAATTTCATATGTGCAGTTTAAAACCCGCCTATTAGCATATATATTTTTTTGTTCTTAAAGGGATATGAAACCCAAATAGTTTATTTTGTGATTCAGACAGAGCATACAATTTTACTCCTATTAACAAATTTGCTTTGTTCACATGGTATTCTTTGTTGAAGAGTTGCATAGGAAAGTGCATTGAGCACTATATGGTAGAAAATACTGCTGCCACCTAGTGCTCTTGGAAATTGATAGCATTCCTGGAAATCTGCTACCATATAGTGCTCCCGACACTCTCCTGAACTCTGAAAACTGAGTTTTCAAATTTTCATAATTGGAAATGCACACAGCAGACTTTCCAAGCCTATCCCTACTACATAATTGGCATCAGCAGGGGGTTACATATTGAACTGCAAAACAGTGCTGTTGTTGTTAGCATAACAACAGTGGCTAGCCTTTTCTTCTCTAGTAACAACTTCAAATTGGCACTTCTAAACAAGCAAATAATGGGGGAGTTTGGTTATTTAAAAACAATTGCAGCAAAGAAGGTGTTTATTTTGAAAATATTTACACTTGAGGGATATGTTATTATTTAGCAAGACAACAGAAATATCATCCAATTACAAGGTGTTTAGTGTCCCTTTAATTAAGTGTAAAAGGTAAATGGTCTAATTTGTTAGAGCATTGTATTATTGTTTGTATATAGATGTGTGTTTAAACCCTGTAAAGTGAGTCAATACATAGCTTAAGTCAGCTCCAGAACAGTACTACTGGGAGCTAGCTGAACACATCTGGTGAGCCAACAACAAGATGCATACCTGTATATCCACCAATCATGAAAGATTTTGACTTCCATCTCCCTTTAAATATTCCTTTAAATAATTGAACAATTGTTAATAGTAATTGTGAATAGTTTTCATCTTAAGAATGATAAGATAATATAGGAATCCACATTTATTATATAAAATGTAATGCTTAGTCAGCTAGCACATTAAGTTTACGAGTGGAGCGCAAGATTGCGATTTCACAAACACGATATTTGCGCTGCACTCAGTAATACCAGTGCACGCAAATGTTGCCTGGAATCCTTGTGCTCAAGAGAGCGTGCTTCCATAGTCTCCAATGGTAGCCTCGTTCTTATGCTGTGAGACACGGCAAAGCACCTAGCGCAGGTGGTAAGTCGTGCAGTGTTGGGCAGCAAAGTAAAAATAAAATATGTATATGAATATATACATATATATTTATGTGTTTATATGTGTATATACACATATTAACACATAAATGTATATAAGCCTATACATATATTTATTTACAGTAAAAACACAGTCCCCATAGACTGCAATGTAAAGGCACTTTTCAGTGCTGTTTCTTTTTCTAACACACCACATACCCTCACGTTAACCCCTTATAACTTCCAATAAAGACGCTAATATTTTTTATTTAAAGAAAGAAACTGTCCACTTTAATTGGTGGGGCAATTGATGCACATTTTTCAAATTAACCAGAGGTCTGACCTCTGGTTAATTGCACTTAGTGCAAAGAGTTCCGCAAGCTTGCATGAACATTAACCAGACAGTCACTTGTAATGGCTGGTTATTTAACATGCGCCCGTAAACAGGCAAATGTGCCACTTTGCAGGCGCAAGTTAAAATAGCACTCCACTTGTAATCTAGCCCTAAGTCATTTGTAATTTAAACATCAGAAATAAATTCACAGTATTTACAAAACATAACACAAACTATTATAAAACCATTTAAACCTGTGATTTTGTTTGGAAAATGTGTGACATTTAGAGTTTAATGTGCCTAGACCAAATGTATTTATTTTTAACATTTGCACAACTTGATAGTATAACACTTTTTTGAAGGGTAAAAGTCTACAAATAATGTTCTGCAGCCACAATTAAGTGCCTTGGGAACGAACCATGTGTGCACTTAATGGGTGGGCCCACAACAGACAGCTGTACAGATCTGCATGTCTCATTGTAAAGTAAGGAATCTGTGCTGATCGGGCCACTAGACCTATTAAAAAAACTAAAACATAGAGGCAAATCTATGAGGGGGTGACTGTTGCAGGAAACAATGTGAGTTTTTAATTTTCTTACTCATCAGCCAGGCATATTGCCTGGAATTGCCAATCAAAATCATTCAGACTTTATTGTAACCAATGGAACAGGCAGAGCCATGATAGCGGCACACACAAAAAGTATCTACAATTTTTTATGGCACCACTTATTCATCTCCAGCACCCTATCGACAACAATTACATAACGTAATATAAAAAATGTAAAAAATAAATAATGCATATGTGTAAAGAAAAAATAGAATTTAAAATAAATAAATAAAAAATTAATAAATGACAAATAAACTTCCATGTGGTTTCCACTCAAGGTTGTGGGCTTCTGTATGGGTTTATGTGAACACATTAGTTTTTTACAAAGTCTTCAGGGGTAGTGCTGAGCTATCAGAGTACATTCACATGCATATTAGCACACAGTATGACAATACTCATGGCTAGACCGGCATTGGGTGTTTGTTACAGCATTCTATGCGTGTACTCAAGGGTGTATCTTTTTAAAGCTAGCTCTTTGTGTGTATTGTATATAATTGAATAATATAAACAATAATACCAAAATGTCTAACAGAATGCAAAGTATACATGCACACACCAGCAAACTTATGTATGTTTTTATCATTGCACATCTCTTTTTGTATTTCTTTTTACTTTGCTGATTCAATCATTTTATAAAACAAATAGCACAACTATAAAGTCACTCAGCAAAATCAAACCAAATGCTAGAAGGGACACATATTCAAGTGATGGTAAACACCTGTGTGGTTAGATATCATATTTCAATTCTACAGTATTTTATTTAAGGGACAGTCAAGTCCAACATTTTAAACAACTTTCCAGTTTACTTTTATCACCAATTTTGCTTTGTTTCTTGGTATTCTTAGTTGAAAGCTAAATCTAGGTAATCTGAATGCATTTTGACAGGTTTTCACCACTAAAGGACATTAGTTCTTGTGTGTCATATAGATAACATTGAGCTCACGCAAGTGAAGTTACCTAGGAGTCAACACTGATTGGCTAAAATGCAAGTTTGTCAAAAGAACTGAAATAAGGGGGCATTTAGCAGTGGCATAGATACAAGGTAATCACAGAGGTATAATATGTATTATTATAACTGTGTTGGTTATGGGAATAGTTAATAAAGGGATTATCTATCTTTTTAAACAACAACAATTCTGGTGTTAACTGTCCATTAAGTAAACTGCACAAAAAAAATACATTCATTTTATACTTACTTTTATTTTATTCAGTTTATAATTCCGTTTTAGCTCCTCTTAGCTCCGCCCCTGTAACTTACATTTTAAAACCTATGTGACGTGTATTGCGGTCCCACTTCTACACGTCAGAGCCTCTGCGCGCTCCCGACATAGATCTTGGATTTTCATCATTATAATAATTTAAAGAAGGATGATGTACTCTTACTGGCACTGATACAAGTAATGAAAACTATAGAATACACAATTCAATGTTGGCGTATATACAAACTCATGCACAATAAACACAAGCACACGCAAAATCAGGACCAAATCGAAACGCTCATGATTGGAGGAGCGTGCTGGAAGACAACCGCTATATTGCACTTGTGTATAACGTTTACATAGAAGTAAGCCTGTCTAGCGACACGTTTACAGATTGGCTGATGAAGAGAAAACCAGATTATGTGACCACAGGGGGCTGGAGAGGGCATACATCCAAATGTGTTATTAATAAACTCATTGTAAGTCATTTGTAATATACATGCTTAGACGACATATGGTGTGCAATATTATTATAACAAAACAACGATAATTACATATTTATGTAAAACGGAGTTTACCATCACTTTCAGGGCTGTGATTATTTATGATTCATTTTGGATGAATATTGCAACTAATTCCTGTTTACTGTGTTGCATTCCCTATGTAAGATTGTAACCTGAGTTAATCTATGTAAATGTGACATTTATGAGTCAGAAAAAGTTTGCTGCATAATTATTTTCCATTCTTTGGTGCAGCATAGTGCACTTCCTTGAGAAACACTAATCTGGCAGGCTTATATAGAGTAATAAATTATTAGTATTTTTATAATATAACAGTATGATGAAAGTAATGAAAACTAACAATTATTATTATTTTTTATTATCAAAGGGACAGCCTACTTGAAAATTGTAATTGTTTAAAAAGATAGATAATCCCTTTATTACCCATTCCCCAGTTTTGCATAACCAACACAGTTATATCAATACACTTTTTTACCTCTGTGATTACCTTGTATCTGAACCTCTGCATACTGCCCCCTTATCTCAGTTCTTTTGACAGACTTGCATTTTAGCCAATTAGTGCTGACTCATAAATAACTCCACGGGAGTGAACCCAATGTTATCTCTATGACAAACTTGAACTGGCGCTGACTAGTTGTGAAAAACGGGCAAAATGCAGTGAGATAAGAGGCGGCCTTTTAAGGGCTTAGATATTTAGATTTCAACAAAGAATACCAAGAGATTAAAGCAAATTTGAAGATAAAAGTAAATTGGAAAGTTGTTAAAAATTGCATGCCCTATCTGAGTCATGAAAGTTGCTCTCTCTCTCACTCTCTCTCTCTCTCTCTCTCTCTCTCTCTCTTTCTCTTTCCTGACGTGTTGCAGGGTCTGTAGAATATATTGGTTGAATTGTGTATAAAAATAATTTTTAGTAAGGCTTCATAATTTTTTTTTATATACACATCTGCCTCCACTATTATATTCCTCTTTAAAGTGAATGTCAATATTGATGCTAAAGTGCCCGGTTTTTAACAATACGATTAAAAACATAGGCACTTTTAATTCATCAAAATTTACATTTCACTCATGTCGTGAAAAAACTTACCTTTTAAACTTGACAGCCAATCCAGCTTCCTCCACCCGTCGCAAAGCCTCTTCCTGGGTCTAAAATGAGGAATCCGGCTTCCTCCAATCATGGCGTTGAATCAGACACTGATTCCCCCGAGGGGGAAGCCGTGATTGGAGGATGACCTATCTATCATTTCTGACGTCCGAAATGGCTTGCGATGACTGGAGGAAGCTGGAGCTGCTGTCAAGTTTAAAAGGTAAGTTTTTTTTCACAACAGGAGTGAAATGTAAATTTTGATGAATTAAAGTGCCCCTGTTTTTAATCGAATTTTTAAAAACCGGGCACTTTAGGTGAACGATTGGATCAATGAGCGTGTTCTGCCTCTCGAGGTGCTATGAACGACGGCACTTTTGGAAGGAGTTCGTCTCACGCCAGGACACCAACAGAGTAAGTTCTTTCCCTTAACTTGGGGTTTTGCAATTTCAGCCAGTTTCCACTTACCACACTACATAATAGACGAACCCTATTTTATCGATATCCCTCACCATAGCGACATCGAAGGTTCTAATCCCTGGACATTTTTGTCCTTGCTATTTGTGCACAGGCATTTGGGGACTCTCTTCTATCTATCTATCTATCTATCTATCTATATATATATATATATATATATATATATATAGACCTCCAAGAAGAATTTGCGATCCACGCCAAAAGTAAAACTTGACTTTTATTCACTTGTTAAAAAGAAAAAACATACAAATGGAAACCTCCGCAGCTTTGCAGAGTAAGCGCAGCACTGGGCTTACGCGTTTCAGCGGTTAAGCCGTAGTCATAGCCTATAGTGCTGTGTCTACTCCTACTATTTAAAAGCAAATGCAAAAATGTAATTGGCTCAAAGTTAATTACAAATTAAAAACACAATTGCGCTACTCTGTTAACTATTTGTCTGCCAGACCATATGTGAGATATTTCCGGTCAACGTGCCAAACGATAGATCTGTTATCACATACTTCTTAGAATTTAATGACGCTTTTGGTACACTCATATTAAATAGTAGGAGTAGACACAGCACTATAGGCTATGACTACGCTGAGGGAGGCGGAGGGTACCGAAGAGCAGTTTGCCCGCAAAGACAGCTTGGTCCCTCTTTTCTCAGGAGCCGGATAGTCGGAGGTGAAGGGTAAGAGAGCACAATTCCAGTGCCAACTTTATTCAAGCACAGTTTACAAGAAGCGGAGATTTATAATCTCGTATGTAACAGATGCTTAGGGGGGATTGTGCAGCGTTTGGGCTCTGTTTTGCTCAGGAAAGGCACAGGAGTCTTAAGGTGTGCTATATAATTATTGGGTTTGACTCGCACTCTATTTCTTCATTGTGTGACTATATATATAAATATATATATATAAATATATGTCTATATATGTGTACGTATGTATTTATGTGTATGTATCTCTATGTCAAATCCCTTTGCATGCCTTTTTTTCTAATACCTGAGACCTCATCTTTGAGCCCTTATAACTTTTTTTGTGCAATATTTAAAAAAAAAAAAATGTTTTTATTAGTGTTGTTATGAGTGTAACTGCACGTTGCATTGCATTTTTGATGTGTTTTGTGGCACTTTTTTGTTTTGCAAAACAGTTAACCAGAGTTCTGAGGTCTTGGTAATTATTCGCATTTACTTTCAACTTGTAATACAAGCGCCACATCCGATGAGCGCAAAAAAGCAGCTATAAACCCGATATTGCTCATGCATAATCTGAATGTGGCCCACAGTTAGCAACGATTTTTTTTTTTTTAATAAAGTGCTTGAACAAATTAAAACTTGTTATTTTTATTATAGAATAGTACTAATCTCTTACTGTAGCAGTCTTCCAACGGCCAGTTGCATGGCAGCTCCCATAAACTGCTAGTTTGTATTAATAAGGAGATCAGTTCACAACCCTGTTATTCCTCAGGTTATAAACATATGATATAAATGTATGAATCATACACACAGTGTTACAATTTCCCGATTCAACTGGTTCAATTCATTAGAATGAGCTGGTACAACTCTGTATGATTAGTTCTTGGTTTACAAATGTGCTAACGTTTAAGACACTGTTTCCACAAACAGCTAATAGAAAAGCTTTTATCTTGGAATGCTCACAGCTCACTATCCTTTTCTGTGAGTAGGTGCCCACTTAGGGTGAAACATCTTCTATCCCATATGTGCTTTTCACAGAATAGAACTCTCCTAAAGAACTTTTGTAATGGAGCCTCTGAACAGGAGAAACAGCCAACCCCAAACATACATTATATCCTTCTATGGGCTCATGGCAATGGAGGATATGTCTCCCTAGGGGATTTTTCTCTTTTAAAGTGATAGGGAGTACCAGACATGTGCCTAGAGCGATTTGACTGCACTGTACAGATAAGACGCTATTAAGTATAACTACAGGCTACATTTGCATTATAATCAGTTCTCTCTATCAGCTAAGAGGCTATATGGACAAGGAAGACAATGCAAAGCTGTGCCCGGCAATGAGTGTAATTAGTAAATCACAAATTAGCTTTATTTCCTTCAAATTGTTCCTTTTCTTCAGTAAATCATTTTATTCTCATGCAGCTCTCATTTCCTTTTAAAATAAGCTCAGGTAAAATGAGCAGCTTTGCACTTCTTTGTTCTGTTATTTCTACCAGAATTAGGAGAAACAAATATAGATTTAGTCAGTGCACAGTATGTGTAAGTGTAGAATGTACTCACTAGTTCATTCATATATGTATAGTTTGTGTGATTTACTCTATAAAGCATTTAGTTACATCAAGTAAATAAACGTTATAACATTTATACTTTATTTATTAAATTATGTTACCAATTGGTATTCCTTTAAACATCTATTACTTAAAGGGACAGTATACTGTAAAATAACTTTTCCCTTAATGTGTTTATAATTGCTTTTTTTACCAACTGCAGAGTAAAAAATGTATGACAAATAGCTTTTTAAGGTTTATTTCTGTATATTAAAGCTCTGATTTTGTGTTTTGAAGCCACAGCCTAATAAAATAGGTTGAGTTTGTAGGTATAATCAGATCTCATTACTGTATCACATTGTGCACATATAACTGCTTCTTTATCTTATATCTGTCCTTAAAACAATCACCAATACTTTGAGAGAACAATGGAAAATCAACATTTTATTACCTTATCTCTGCTTTATCACACTGTGAGTGTAATTTCTTCTGCTGGCTGTGTTTACAAAGCTTATCTATAGCTGGTACGCGCGGCCACAAACTTTCAGAATAGGTGGGGATACCACATGCTAAATTAACAATTTCAAATGCCAATATAAGGGTAAAGGAGCTACTTGTAAACAATTTAATACACTCCAGCAGGTTAAGTGGATCATTGGGAACAAATTAAAGGGGAGAACATTTTTGAGTAAACTGTCCCTTTAAATGGACAGTTTAGTCAAAATGAAACTTTCATGAATCAGATAGGGCAGGCAAATTTAAACAACTTTCCAATTTACTTTTACCATCATTTGCTTTTTTCTCTTGAAGGCCGCCTCTTATCTTAATGCATTTTTACAGTTTTTTTTAGTTTGTTTTACAGCTAGACAGCTCTAGTTAAAGTATGTCCTATAGATAACATTGTGCTCATTCCCTGTAGTTACTTAGGATTCAGCACTCATTGGCTAAAAAGCAAGTTTGTCTAAAGAACTGAAATAAGGGGGCAGTCTACAGAGAGTTAGATACAAGGTAGCACCTACAAATTTAAAATGCACCAGAATCTTTTTGTACATATCAAGTGCTCTCTACAGATCAAATAAGTAAAAGGAGGGAGATAGAAAATTTACAAAAAAATAGCAATAGGTATTAAAACAAAGAATCCCATGTTTAGCTTCTGCATCCTTGATATTTAGCTTTGTGTTCAACTTTTTGAACATTGTATTGCCCAGAATGACCCCTGGTAGTGAGATTGATGAGATTTCTTATATATTTGGTAGTTAAGACAGTTAGAGCCAGATTACAAGTGGAGTGCTTTTTAACACTCCAGTTTGAGAGTTAACTGCGCTAGAAGTAAGCTTTTTGCGCATGCTGGGTTGCGTTCGTATTATGAGTTGAAAGTAAACTGTTTTCGCTCGCGTGCAAACCCTGCACACGTAAAAAGCAGAACTTAGGATACTGTACATGCAATAATGTAATCCCCCATATAAGTCAATGAGCAAAAAAGAGGAAACAAACTTACCACACTCGTGTGCAAACACGATTGCATATTCTCAAGTGCTCTAACCCAGCATGAAAATATGAATATTTCACATTCCAATGTTCTTCACATAGCAGAATGTTTTCTATTTATTCATAAATACATCTCTCTCTCTCTCTCTCTCTCTCTCTCTCTCTCTCTATATATATATATATATATATATATATATATATATATATATATATATATATATATATACAGTATATATATATTTTTTTGTACAATATATATTTACACCTATATAGATATATAAACAGATATATATATATGTATTTACAATATGTATATTCTGCTGTGTGTAGAACATTGGAATGTACAAAATTTACAGTAAATACACAGTATTAAACTTTATTAAATATGAATATTGCATAAATAGATTTTTACATGTTTTCATCTACTTAACTGCAAAGGGCTCCAATGCACTTTTATATATGTGTGTATATGTGTTTATATGTGTGTAAATATGTCTGTAAATACATATATAAATATATAAATACATATGTACACTCATATATATATACACACACACACATATATATATACATATCCATCTTTAGACATGTATATATATATGTATCTCAATGTTAAAGCACTTTGCTCATATTTTTGAGCCCTTGTAACTTTATTTGTGCAAAAAGAAAAATTTAAAAAATAATTTTTATTAGATGATTTTATTTTGAGATTAATTGTACTTTTTAATGTATTTTTGATGTGTTTTGTGACACATTTTTTTGAGAAACAGTTAACTAGAGGTCTGAGGACGTGGTAATCATTCTAGCATAAATTGAGATTGCGCTCAAGAGATCGCATTTACTTTCAACTTGTAATACGAGTGGAAAATCTGGCGCACACAAACAGCCTACGATAAACTGCCTTATTAAATTATAAAAACTGTCAAACAGGATTTTAATCATATGGAAACATAGATTAGAACATGACAGCACTTGCTACTTTGTGAACACTAAAATGTAAAACTTTTTTTTTAATATTTCGCTGATTTAATATTAAAGATACAACTGTATATTATTATCTTTGCTTTAAACACCTCATTATATCTAGCATATATTTAGCTATTTTGGTAAACACTGGTGTGTACAATACAGGCTTAGGTAGCAGTATTGTAAGATCATCTGTTCACATCTCTTAAGTGAACATTTATAAGTGAGGCACAACAAATTATACAAGAATTACACTCAATACTCACCACACTGCTGTTTACTAACTAACAAACTGCCTATTGCTCGCTCCTCTGCTTTCAGGTATGTAAATTGGGTCCCTGCATTCAAATCCTGCCAATTTCCCTGTTTTTTTGTGTCATTTGTACTACAAGTCTCTCTTTGGTATGTGAATTGGGTCCCTGCATTCTAATCCTGCCAATTTCCCTGTTTTTGTGCCATTTGTACTACAAGTCTCTCTTTGGTATGTGAATTGATCCCTGCATTCAGATCCTGCCAATTTCCCTGTTTTTGTGCCATTTGTACTACAAGTCTCTCTTTGGTATCTGAATTGGGTCCCTGCATTCAAATCCTGCCAATTTCCCTGTTTCTTGTATCATTTGTACTACAAGTCTCTTTAGGATGTAAATTGGGTCCCTGCATTCACATCTTGCCAATTTCCCTGTTTTTGTATCATTTGTACTACAAGTCTCTTTATGATGTGAATTGGGTCCCTGCATTCAAATCTTGCCAATTTCCCTGTTTTTGTATCATTTGTACTACAAGTCTCTTTAGGATGTGAATTGGGTCCCTGCATTCAAATCTTGTCAATTTCCCTGTCTTTGTATCATTTGTACTACAAGTCTCTTTGGTATGTGAATTGGGTCCCTGCATTCAAATCCTGCAAATTTCCCTGTATTTGTGTCATTTGTACTACAAGTCTCTCTACTTTGCATTTGCCTGTAGTCTGTGTAATAATTTATATATTTACACTGATGATCTTGTCTTCATCTATGTGATGTTTAAACCTTGCAAATATTTGTTATAATTGCTAAATTTATAATTTCACTAATGGTATAACCCCAGTCTCCCCCAAATTCTATTGTCTGTTTTTTTTTTTTAAACTTATCTCACCCTGAATACAATTTTCCCAATTGGCCTTTGACTGTCTTTGATTATTTCATTACCTAATTTATTGCATTCAGCTGAATGCTATGGCCTATAAATGTAAACACTGCTATGGGGAAAGCAATGCAGGGGTAGCAATACAGGCTTAGGTAGCATCTGTTCACATCTCTTAAGTAAACATTTATACGTGAGGAACAACAAATTATTCAAGAATTGGACAAGGATTGGACAAGGGATAAGGCAAGTTCTGTTTTTATACTGAGTTTTATACACTGTCTATTTTGTAAAAAATGCACAAAATGTTAATATCCATTTTTGCCACCTTTTGTCTGTTTAACAAATTACTTTACTCAATTACTCCTTATCCCTCACCACCTGCACTGGTCATCAGCCCATCTCTCTTAACTTCACCTTACTTTTGTATTCATGAACTTCACACATTCCTAAAGACTCTCTCTCCCCCTTGCAACTCATCACAAAAACTCACTACTGCAAATCCACATCTAATCTCATGTCACTCTCCCTCTTGCCAGGGCCGGTGCTAGACTATTTTGCGCCCTAGGAAAGACCTGCTACTTGCGCCCCCCTCCACAAATCCTCCCCTGCATATGAAATGACCCAATTTATAAACAGAAGCAGTCTGAAGTCTGTATATATCAGTATCAGGTTCTCTAACCCCCATCCCTATATTAAGGTTTGTTACCTGCATTTATGTATTGACATGACTAAGGACTAGAGGTCCGAAACGTTGTCTTGTATTCTTTGAATATCCCAATAAAGATGGAATCTTTTGCATAAATTGGTGAGTGCTGCTGCCTTCTTTGGACTGTATTACCAATTTACAAACAGAAGCAGTCTGAAGTCTATATATATCAGTATAATCTGAAACGTTGGGGCTTGGTTAGGAGTCTTAAAATCAGCAAAATGTTATTTAAAATTAAGCAAAACTATACATCTTTACAAAAACACACCCAGATGGGCTATATATAAATCGATCATCTACAAAACATGTATGCAAAGAAAAATCTAGTGTACCAATGTCCCTTTAACATAATGATTAATCATGTGAAGTAAATAAATATTTGTATACATGGTTTTGTTCAGGGTTTTCAAAGTCTTGCTGTATAAATTTATTAATAAGGGGCTAGCTTGTATTGGACAATAACAAGCTACATACTGTACATGAAGATGCAAATATAAAGAGAGGGATCTATACATAACCTTATATATAAGCCACCATTGCCTGCCTAATTACAATTACAGGCCAGTTACTACACATTGTCACCCTCTCTATAAAACAAACCCATGCACTTACTTACAGGCCAGTCACTACACATTGTCACCCTCTCTATAAAACAAACCCATGCACTTACAGGCCAGTCACTACACATTGTCATACAATCACCCTCTCCTGTATAAAACAAACCCAGTCACTACATATTGTCATACAGTCACCCTCTCCTCTATTAAACAAACACATGCACTACACATTATCATACAGTCACCATCTCTATAAAACAAACCCAGTCACTACACATTATCAATCATACAGTCACCCTCTCCTGTATAAAACAAACCCAGTCATTATAGATTATCATACAGTCTCCCTCTCCTGTATAAAACAAACCCAGTCACTATACATTATCATACAGTCTCCCTCTCCTGTATAAAACAAACCCAGTCACTATACATTATCATACAGTCATCCTCTCCTGTATAAAACAAACCCAGTCACTATACAGTATCATACAGTCTCCCTCTCCTCTATAAAACAAACCCATACACTTGAACCTTCTGACTTCTCAGTTCCTCCACAATCCACCTCACTTTCCCCACGATTACTGCACATGCTTAGTGCAGTGCGCACACGTGATGTGACGTTACCAGTAGGCGGCCACTGCTTGTTGGGAGCAATCACTTCGAGGCTCAGTCATATCAGGACAGGAGACACACAGTCATAGCGCACTGCTTGCAGACAGTCCAGGGACTAACTGAGATTAATGATGACTTGTGTGCTGACGCTAAGCACATTCACTGACTGAGTCTGAGAGTGTCACTCATAAAGCGCTGATATCATCGCGCTGCATACTTTGAGACCCAAATCACAGCAGTCATGGCCGGCTGCACCCTAGGTGGTAGTGCGCCCTAGGCGGCTGCCTAGTGTGCCTAGTGGGAGCGCCGGCCCTGCCTCTTGCTCATACTAGCTGCTGGCGACATCTCCCCTAATCCTGGTCCCCAACAACTTCCTTGCCCATGTGTACCCTTCAATAGACTTCATAAACAAAACTCTGGTAATCTTAATCTCATTCCTCTTGCATCTAAAGCCTTCACTTGCGCACTTTGGAACTCTCGCTCTGTTTGCAACAAACTCACTTCTATCCATGACCTTTTTATCTCCCACTCTGTCAGTCTTCTGGCTCTCACAGAAACCTGGCTATCTCCTTCAGACACTGCTTCCTCTGCTGCACTGTCACATGGGGGTCTCCACTTCAGCCACACTCCTAGGTCTGACAATAGACAAGTAGGTAGTGTTGGTATTTTACTTTCCTCTTGTTGCACCTTTCAACAAATACAGCCCTTCTCCTCCCTCACATTTTCTTTATTACTGCCCCCCTGGCTCCGCAACTCTATTTCTAGATCACTTTGCCACCTGGCTACCTTACTTCCTTACTTCCTTTCCTCAGATACCCCTGCCCTTATTCTCGGTGACTTCAACCTCCCTGTTGATAATCCCACTGCCTCCTCTGCAAAACAACTTCTGCAACTCACTTCCTCTTTTAGCCTGTCACAATGGACTGACTCTCCCACTTACAAACATTGTCACTCCCTTGATCTGATTTTCAGCTATCAATGCACTATCTCAAACTTCACAAACTCAGCTTTTCCTCTTTCTGACCACCACCTCCTCACTTGTAACATCACCTCCCTCCCTACAACTCTTTCTCCTTCTACCCCTCAGACTAAACTTCACAGAGGTATCAAGTCACTCGATCAGCAACAGCTCGCTAGCTCTCTTGAACCTCTTCTCTCTTCCATCCCCTCTTTTTCCTGTCCTAATGAATCTATCTGCCACTATAACTCCACCCTTACATCGGTTCTTGATAATCTGGCCAAACCTACCATAGCTCGGAAAACATACATTCATCCTCAACCCTGGCATACTCCTCTGACACGGTACCTACGTAGATGTTCCCGTACTGCTGAGCAACACTGTAGGAAATCTCAGAGTTCTGTTGACTTTCTTCACTATAAGTTTATCTTGAACACTTACTACTCTGCCCTTAATCTATATAAGCAACATTACTTCTCTACTCTTTCTTCAAACACAAAATGTCTATTCTCCAAATTCAATACTCTTCTAGCCCACCCCCACCTCCCACCCAAACTTTTCTCTCAACTCAAGATTTTGCCAGCTACTTCAACAACAAAATCGACTCCATCAGAAATGAAATCAGCTCTTAACATACTACAGATCCCCCCCTTAAAAGCTCACAATCATCCAAAACCCACATAGCCAAAAATTTAGCTCTTTTGCCCCTGTTATAAAGTAAGAAGTTTCTGCCCTTATACTATCCTCTCACCTCACTACCTGTCCCCTCGACCCCATCCCCTCACAAGTACTCCCCTCTCTTCTACCCTTACCCCTATACTCACACACATCTTCAACCTCTCCCTTAGCACTGGTATAGTTCCCACATCTCTTAAACATGCATTAGTCACACCTATCCTCAAAAAACATCTCAATCCAACCTCTCCATCCAACTACCGCCCTATTTCCCTCTTGCCTCTTGCCTCAAAGCTTCTTGAAAAGCTAGTATATGCACGTCTATTCCATTTCCTTACATTAAACTCCCTCCTTGATCCACTGCAATCTGGATTTCGCCCCCTTCACTCAACAGGGACAGCAATTTTTAAGGTTAACAACAACCTACTTACAGCAAAATCTAAAGGTCACTTCTCTCTACTTATCCTCCTTGATCTGTCTGTAGCCTTTGATACTGTCAACCACCCTCTTTTGCTCCATACCCTCCAATCCTTCAGCATCTGCCACACAGCTCTCTCTTGGTTCTCTTCCTATCTGTCTAACCATACCTTTAGTGTAGCCTTCTCTGGGGCATCCTCTGCCCCGTTACCTCTTTCTGTTGGGGTCCTCGGTCCCCTTCTCAATCTACATTTAGGTTCCTTAATAAAGTCCCACGGCTTTCACTATCATTTGTATGCCTCCAGGATTAAACACAAAATTCTCACTCTGACACATAAAGCCCTCAGTTGCATTGCTCCCCCCTACATCTCAGACCTTGTCTCCAGATACTCTCCCGACCTCTTCGCACCACTCATGATCTCCTTCTCTCCTCCTCCCTTGTTATCTCCTCACATTCCCATTTACAAGATTTCTCCAGACTGGCTCCCATCTTATGGAACTCTCTGCCTCGCTCCACAAGACTTTCCCCAAGTTTTAAAAGCTTCAAGTGCTCCCTGAAGACTCTACTATTCAGGGACGCATGCAACCTACACTAACCTTCCTATCTCCACTGCTATCCCCTTAAACCCCATAGCATGTAAGCGTATGAGCCCAGCTGTTTGTAGTCCACCTTCATAAGAGCCGACTACAACAGTGCATCTCTCGGCAGGACTCTCTACCCATTTGATCCCTGTAATTGCTTTTATATACCACCCATGTTCATAGCGCTGCGGAACCTGTTAGCGCTCTACAGATACCTGATAATAATAAAGTGTGGGTGGGATTACATGCTATACATCTGTTTCTAGCATATAGGATTGACGTACCTAGGAACAGTGTTGAAGATTCACTAACAGCTTTTCAGTGTCCCCATTCTTACTAGATCTTATGCCATAATAAGTAGTCCATTCACTAAATAATAACCTTAATGAATAGTTACCTTTGAATAGCATAGCAATTTATGAGACTGCAGAGGTTTTTGGTGAAAGCTCCTCAGTATTATGTTAAAGGGACATTCCAGCCCAAATTAAAATGTACATGGGTGCATTTCAGTTTTGAATAGAAGCATTTTTGTATTATACATGTGTTAACAAAAATGTTTCTAATAAAATCTATAGCTGTTTAAAACGTATATTTAAGTATGCTCCGTGCACCAGCATTTTAAACACAGCACTTGCTCAGAGAGCCTAAGTTGCTTTTATCATCTGGTAATGACTCCATTTGTTAATTGCTCACATGATACAAGCCACACTGGCACTCTGAGCAGCTGCAGTATTTAAAATGCTGGTGCACTGAGAATATCTAGCTAAGCTTCACATGCACGTGCAGAGACAAATGCTTACAACTAAAACAGTGATAACTTTTATCCAGAAGCATTTTTGCCAATACATGTATATTACAAATATGTTTCTATTCAAAGATGTAATTCATCTATGTGCATTTACATTTTGACTGGAATATCCCTTTAATAAGCAGTTGATAAGACAAAAAAGGTAGTATTTGGTTAGAAGCAACTAGTTATATGTATTTTTGGAACATAACTGTACACCTAATTAAGAGGTTTCAGCTATGAAAATGCCCTGGAGGTAGACAGGGTACTGTGAAGACAACCTGACATTAGATAATTGAACTTCCTATGCTGCATCTTACAAGGTGAGTAAACTAACCTAAGCAAACAACATTAGCACAAGGCAATATGTCACAGCATTAAAGCAGCATAAAGAGATAGGTATTGTGTCCTCGTCATGACTTTGTATGGGGCTAATGTAGCTGTAATCATACGGATAGACACATTTATATGTCTGTGTGTGTTTGCGTAATAAAATTCAGTTAAAGCTGTTCATTTTGATAAAAAAAACTGGCATGTACAACTATTGCACAGGATAGAAGCCCATTGGTTGATGAGGACATCTCCCACTAATATAGTGGTAGAGTGTGACACTATCACAGGCATAACAATAATATTATTATTACTTTTTTTAGCACAGGAACATTTGGATATGCAAACAAGACATGGTAATACATTTTAAATGCTATATTAGATGTAACAAATATAAAATTAATTTTTTGTCAATTTAAAAATACCTGTGTCATAAACTATTTTTTTTTTAAATAACTTATTTTTGTTTTGAGGCTTAGATTCCAAATTGTGTTATTACTGGTTGTGATGAGAGTGGGAGGTGACGTCACCGGATGGGAACGTGGCTTATAGCCTTTATTGTCTATGTCGCAGTTACCAAGTTAATTGTGTTGTGCAAGCAGTATACTTCTATGCTCTGCAATAAAATAGCGTTGTACCTTCTATGCTGTGTCCTGCATCTCATGACATGGTGTCAGAAGTTCTTGCCTGTGCTTCTGTTTCCTGATTAATGACAACGTCGAAGTTTACCCCACCTGAGCCTTTTGATTTCTCTCAGCCTGCAGCTTGGCCCACATGACTTCAGCGGTTTCAATGCTTCAGGATTGCTTCCAAACTGGACAAGGAGAGTGGTGAAGTACAAGTCAATTCTCTTTTATACTCTATGGGGTAAGATGTGGAGCCAGTGTTCAATGCATTTACTTTCCAAGAAGGGGAAGAATTTGACTTTGAAATAGTTATGAACAAACTCAGTGCTCACTTTGTGCCCAAAAGAAATGTGATTCTTGAGGGCGCCTATTTTCACAAACATGCTCAGCGTGTGGGAGAATCTGTGGAGTTATTTGTGCGCAGCCTGTATGAACTAGCTGAATTCTGTGAGTTTGGTGTTGCTAAAGAAGAGAAAATCAGAGACAGAATAGTCATAGGAATTGCAGATGCTGAAGTCTCACTGAAGCTACAGTTGGAGGCTGAATTAACATTAGATGGGGCTATTAGGATGGCCAGCCAGAGTGAACTGGGGAAAAAGCAAAGTGCTGATCTGAGGTCTGAGAGTATTGTGGATAAAGTGCAGCAGTTCAGGAGAGCTGCAGGTGAAACGTACAGTGTAGACCAAGGGCAACAGATAGGCCCAGAAGCGGGTGGGCACAGCAGGCTTGCTGCATGCGTTGTAACCGTACCCATGATCAGAATGTTGTATGCCCCACTAAAGATAAAAGATGTAGACAGTGTACCCGAATGGGTCATTTTGAAGTGATGTATAAAACTGAATACATTAAGGAGATGCAGGTGGATAGTGACCAGGAGGGTCAAGAAGTGTCCTTTGCAGGTTCTGTCGTTGAACGGTCTGGTTCAGACGAAGATTGGTGGGTTACCCTTACTGTAATGGGAGCCAAGGTTGCCTTCAAGATTGACACGGCAGCAGACATCACTGTTATGTCTCTTGCAGCATTCATAAAACAGCTGATGAAAGTTACAACGAAAGTTCAAAGTCCTGGTTGCCGCATTGATTTGTGCGGGGAAATTTATTTCCAGTTGTTAGTACAAGCAGAGGAAATTTACCATGTGGCTACATGTAATTAGAGATCAGTGTGATAACAACCTATTGAGCAGGAAAGCAGCCTGTGGTTTGGGCCTTGTCGCCAGAGTGAATGAGATTTCGGAAGACATGTTTGGCGAATTGGGCCTACTGAATTGCAACCCAGTCCGTATATCACTTAAAAGTGATGCAATCCCATACAGCATTACCACTCCTCGTAGAATTCCGTTCCCGCTCATGCCTCAAGTGGAGAAGGAATTTCTGCATATGATGAATATGGTAGTTATTGAAGAGGTTGTTAAAGCAACTGACTGGTGTGCCCCCATTGTGCCTGTTGCAAAGAAAAACGGGAAAGTACGCACCTGCGTAGACTTGAAAAGGTTGAATGAATGAGGTAGTGAAGTGAGAGAGATATGTGCTGCCGATGCTTGAAGACATAGCTTCAAAACTAGCAGGGGCGAAGTTCTTCTCTAAACTGGATGCTTCCAGCGGCTTCTGGCAGATACCTCTAGATCCACAGTGCCGCAAACTGACTACCTTCATTACACCGGTAGGTCGGTTTTGCTTCTGCAGACTCCCCTCCTGGATATCCTCTGCTCCTGAATTCTTTCAAAGGGAGATGAGTTCCCTCTTAAGGGACCACGAGGGCACAGCAGTCGTCATGGACGTGTCAGGGTGCCAGGAATTAGACTCAGACGAGAAGTGCAAAAATAATCACACCTTTATTAATAACAAAAAAATAATAAAAAGTCCACAAGTCAAATAACAAGCCAGGAGTCAGAACCAGAGCTGGTAGTCAGACGAACCGAGTCAGGAGCCAAAGTGAATAGTCAGACGAGCCGGAACCAGATACAAGGAAAACAGCAGAATCCGGAACAAGCCAGGGATCAGGAACCAGGAAGGACATCAGACAGCCAGGTAATACACAGGAACTCTCACAAACAGGTCTGAGACAACGCAAAGGCAAAGCATTCTGAACAGAGGCCCTTTAAATAATAAGTGATGACATCACAATTCTGAGACTGCATCCTGTCTCACACAGATGATGCACACCAGTCTGGCCATAAAAGGAAGTGCAGGAAATGAGCAGCATCCCCCACAATGCACCAGAGTCAGCAAGAGAGGTGAGTAAAATGGCTGCCAGCAGCACATGGCAAACAAAACAGGGAAAAAACCCTGACAGGATGACATTTTAGTGTATGGATCTACATTGGAAGAACATGACCAGCGATTGAGCTGTGTGCTGCAGACCATTAGAGAGCCCGGGCTGAAATTAAATAAAGATAAATGCCATTTTCGAAAATCTGAGTTATGTTACTTTGGGCATATCATCAATGGAGATGGCATCAAGCCGGACTCTGATAAAATAATTGCTATTGAACAGATGAAAGTCCTTCTGATGTACACGAGCTGAGACAAATATTGGGCCTTGTCAATTATGGGGGCAGGTTCCTTCCAGATTTATTCACAGTACTACACCCTATCAGAGTTATTGAAGAAAGATGCTGCCTGGGTCTGGGGTCCTTCACAGGAAGAAGCTTTTGTACAGGTCAAGTCCTTGCTGGTGTCTGCCCCAGTGTTAGGGTTCTATGACCCTTCTAAATGACTGGTTAGTGCTGATGCAAGCAGTTATGGGCAAGGGGCCGCCCTCCTGCAGCTGAATGAGATCAAACTACAGACCATCGCCTACTGTTCCCGTACACTGATGGCTGTTGAGTTAAAATACGCCCAAATTGAAAAAGTGTGCCTGGCTGCAGTTTGGGTCTGTGAGCGCTTCCAGAGTTACTTAGTGGGTTTAGAGAAATTTAGTCTGGAGACTGAACATAAACCTCTAGTCCCTCTAATCAACTCTTATGATATTGACAAAACACCCCTAAGATGCCAGAGACTTCTGATGAGGCTGCTCAAGTTCAACGTTCAGGCAGTGCATGTGCCGGGAAAACTGGTAGTGGCAGATACACTTTCCAGGCTCCCGCTGGCTGCTGCTGAAGGATCTTCAACAGAATCAGATGTAAAAGTGTATGTGGATTCAGTATTGGCATCCAAATCCATTAAGTACATAAAAGAAGGTTGGCTAAAGAGGGCAACCTGGATATCTTTAAGTTCTTACCAGTCAGAGAGGTTGCAGCTCACGGAGCTAGATGGGTTGATGCTGTTCCAGGACCGCATTGTTATTCCTGTTAGCATGCGGAAGGAGATGTTAGGCAGGATTCATGATGGCCACTTGGGCATTACAAAGTGCAGAGAAAGGGCAGCTATGGCAGTATGGTGGCCTGGGATCAGTTCCGACATTGCAAGCCACGTGTCAAAATGTGCCTTTTGCCAGGAACGCTGGCCTACTCAGAGAAGGGAGTCCTTGATTTCTACTCCGCTGCCTGCAGGCCCATGGCAGAAAATAGCTACTGATTTGTGTGAACTACACGGGAAAGTACCTAGTCGTGATTGACTACTATTCCAGGTATTTGGAGATTGCACCCTTAAATGAGATCACCAGTCAAGCCGTTATCACTCGTCACAAGAGCTTGTTCGCCCGGTGGGGCATACCAATGGAGTTAGTGAGTAATAACGGAATGCAGTTTGCTTCCATGGAGTTCAGTTCTTTCAGCAGTGAATATGATTTTGTCCATTCTACGTCAAGTCCACATTACCCACAGGCCAAAGGAATGGCTGAAAGGGCAGTTCAAACAACAAAGTTCATTTTGAAGCAAGCTGAGCCGTACCCAGGGCCATCTTTAATATTGATTGGACCCTGGGCAAACATTTTCTTGACCCCCCCCAGCAGCATTGTATAACTGTTACACTTTTGCAAGAACAGTAGGTGACTGCAGTGTTACCAGTTATGTACTGCACAGTGCACACTACCTATCTAAATATATTTTCAACAAAGATTACCTCTAGAACAAAGTATATTTAATAACACAAGTACGTTGAAAACTTTTAAAAATTGTATGCTCTGTCTGAATCACAAAATAAAAATTTTTGTTTTCATGTCCCTTTAATTTTTTACTTTGTTGCTTTTTATTTATTTATTTAGTAACCAGACAAGATAGGGAATTTAAAGGGACACTGAACTCAATTTTTTATTTCATGATTCAGATAGAGCAGCAATTTTTTTTTTTTTTAAATTGTTCTTTATTAACCAACAGAAAGGCGAATTATACAATGATGCGGACTTGATTCATAACAATATTTAAGAAAAAGGGATAAGAAAAACAATTATCACCATCTTAAAGTTCAAACAATTTCAATATAAAGACAAAAGCAGGTTATATTAAGTAGCCTCTAACTGACAATTTTCCCAAAGGAAGAAATAAAAAAAATAAAGTAAGAATATTTTTCTTTAAGTCCGCAAAAAAAAACAAAAAAAAAGAAGCATTATTAGCTTAAATCACCTTAAGTTGGGGTTTTCTATTTAAGATTAAAGGAAAGGGGGGAGAAAAAAAAAAAAAAAAGGGGAAAAAGAAAGAAAAGAAAACCAGCTCTCTCTCATCATCCCCACCCAGCTCTCTCTCATGCACCCTAAGACCCCTTTCCGGAGTGAAATATGCCCTGTGAAGTAACTTAAAGTGTGCTTCCCGCCATGTAGCAGAGAGAGTAGTCCTAGCCACTTTAGCTATAGAGTATTGCAAAGTTTTTGGGTCAACCCCATTCTGTGCTGCGAGTGAGGTCCATGCTGAAGCAATTCTTGTCAGATTTAAATTACCCCTGCTAGCACCCAGTAAGTGATAGCCCACAGAAATAGACATACGATCGACCTTCATAAGTATAAGCCAGTTTTCAAGTTTACCTAGTTTCCAGCCCCAGCCCACTTCTCTAATTAATTCAAACAGAAAATGCCTTATCTGTAAGTAAGCGAAGAAGTCTTTGTTAGGTAAACTAAATTCCTCTTTTAATACTTCAAATGTTTTAGTAGTTTTTCTATCACTGTCTATCAGCAATATCAATTTATTCAGCCCATTCTTATACCATCTATTGAAAACTTCAGAGTGTAGCCCAGGTTGGAATTTTGGATTTCCTATCAAGGGAAGGTAGTGCGAAACCTTGGAGTTAATTGAAAGAGTTTTTGCTATTTTCCACCATGCCCTGATAGGATTATAGATTACTTTGAGTCTTTTAATTTCTGGAGGTAACTCCTTAGGGGGGGAGTGTAGAAGTGCTGAGGGGAGGTAAGGACTACATATGTTGTTCTCAAGATGATTATTTAGAATATAGTCTTTTGAGAAGATCCAATCTGCCGCTATTCGTGCCAGGAAGCTAAGGTTGTATGCTCTAATGTCTGGGAGTGCTAAGCCTCCAAACTCACGTGGAAGAGTGAGTTTATTAAAAGATATTCATGCTCTTTTCCCCTGCCAAAGAAATTGTCTAATTAAACCATTAATCAGCCATACATCCTTTTCAAGAAGAATTATTGGGATATTCTGAAGTATGTACAGCAGTTTCGGAAGGAGGATCATTTTAACTAGTGCTACTCGTCCAGAAATTGAGAGTGGTAAGCTTTGCCATATTCTAAGCTTTTCCTTAAATTGTCTAACAATTGGGGGAATATTAAATTCATAAAGATTATCCGAATTCACCGGGATAGTTATCCCTAGATATTTAAATGAGTCTGTTACTCTTTTGAATGGATTTTCTAAACATGAGTCACTTGTCCTACGAATCCAGAAAATTTCTGATTTGGCTGCGTTTATGATAGAGCAGCAATTTTAAGCAACTTTCTAATTTACTCCTATTATAATTTTTTCCCCGTTCTCTTGGTATCTTTATTTGAAAAAGCAGGAATGTAAGCTTACCAGCCGGCCCATCTTTGGTTCAGCACCTGGGTAGCGCATTCTGATTGGTGGCTAAATGTTTGTAAAAATGTTTGTAAAATAAAGATACCAAGAAAATGAAGCTCCTATGCTCTATCTGAATCATGAAAGAAAAAAATTGGGTTCAGTATCCCTTTAAGTGAAATAAAAGTGTTTTATTATTGCACTAAGGTTTATATATAACTATGTGATTATGATTAATCCCTGGCAAAGTGAGTTAAACACATACTTGAAGTCAGTTCATGAGCAACAATACTACTGGGACCTAGCTGAGCACATCAGGTGAGCCAATGACAGCCTATCTCTTAGTAGTGCGTTGTTGCTCCTGAGCATCTAGGTATACTTTTCAACAAATGGTACCAAGAGTAAAAAATCATTTTAAAAGTTGACATATTGAAATGTGTTCTAATATGGCTTGCTCTGTCTAAACCATGAAATTTGAATTTTGATTTTCATGTTTCTTTAGTATGAAACACATCTGACCTAATTTCTTGGGGCTTTGAGATTGTTAAATACACAGTTTGAATTTATTGGTCTTTAATACACAGTTTGATCGGTCTTTAATTGGATTTAAATAAAATATTACTTTAAATATTTTGTTGCCCAAAAATGTTTAGCTCTGATAAACACTGCAAAGGTTATGTACATGCAAAAATACAAGCATTATGAATTAAATGAGTACCTGGCTATATCTATATCAATATCTCTCTCTCTCTCTCTCTCTCTCTCTCTCTCTCTCTCTCTCTCTCTCTCTCTCTCTCTCTCTCTCTCTCTCTCTCTCTCTTTCTCTCTTTCTCTCTCTCTCTCTCTCTCTCTCTCTTTCTCTCTTTCTCTCTTTCTCTCTTTCTCTCTTTCTTTCTCTCTCTCTCTCTTTCTCTCTTTCTCTTTCTCTTTCTCTCTTTCTCTCTTTCTCTCTTTCTCTCTCTCTCTCTCTCTCTCTCTCTCTCTCTCTCTCTCTCTCTCTCTCTTTCTCTCTTTCTCTCTTTCTCTCTTTCTCTCTTTCTCTCTTTCTCTCTTTCTCTCTTTCTCTCTTTCTCTCTCTCTCTCTTTCTCTTTCTCTTTCTCTTTCTCTTTCTCTCTTTCTCTCTTTCTCTCTTTCTCTCTTTCTCTCTTTCTCTCTTTCTCTCTTTCTCTCTCTCTTTCTCTCTCTCTTTCTCTCTCTCTTTCTCTCTCTCTCTTTCTCTCTCTCTCTTTCTCTCTCTCTCTTTCTCTCTCTCTCTTTCTCTCTCTCTTTCTCTTTCTCTCTCTTTTTTTCTCTTTTTTTCTCTTTTTTTCTCTTTTTTTCTCTTTTTTTCTCTTTCTCTCTCTTTTTTTCTCTTTTTTTCTCTTTCTCTCTCTTTTTTTCTCTTTTTTTCTCTTTCTCTCTCTTTTTTTCTCTTTCTCTCTCTTTTTTTCTCTTTTTTTCTCTTTCTCTCTCTTTTTTTCTCTTTTTTTCTCTTTCTCTCTCTTTTTTTCTCTTTTTTTCTCTTTCTCTCTCTTTTTTTCTCTTTTTTTCTCTTTCTCTCTCTTTCTCTCTATTATACATAGATAAGTGTAGAACAATCCTATATGATATGGACTGTATCTATGCCAATGCCATTAAAATCTGATGATTCATCACTGGTGTGTGGTGATGTTTTTGCTCACCAGAAAATGACTAGATGAGATGACACCTCTGTGGAGTGGGACCGTCTGTGCGTGATGTGACCAGCCAGGCTAGCTAGTCCTACCCCTCCTCGCTGCTGCCTGCAGACTGTAGTGAGTGCTGCCAGCCCAGCCTGCAAACATAGCCTAACTACTTCTTACCACGGCGCCCTCAGACTCTGGCCTCCCGAGCCCCTCTCAGCAAGCTCAGCCCGCTGCTGCTTCCCTCTCTCACAGTCTCCTGTCTCCCTATTCCGCGGCTGCATGTAATGAGACAGGAAGCTGGAAGTGGTGGAAGAAAGTAATGAGTGAGTGTTAGGGCGGCCAGGAGTGGCCTCCAAGAGGGAGTTCGAAGTACTCAAAGTAGACTGTCACTCAGGTCACATGATGCCCCTGTTCCTCCCACCCAGCCCCAGCACACCGGATCAATAGTTTGTTTTGCAAGCGCAGCGGCCCATTTATTTGATATATAATCAGATCTGATTATATATCAAAATAAATAAATATCAGTCAGCTGAGCGGGCTCAAGGGGCAGCTGCTTTGAGCCCCCAACAAAGACTGGGCCTGGGGCAGCTGCCCCTTTTGCCCTGCGTTATAGATGGCCCTGGACATACTTAGCTCTCTTGACCTATAGGGTGACTCCAATCCAAGCCATGGGTTTTAGCCCGGCACAGCTGATGCTAGGACGTCAGATGTGCACCACTTTACCCTCTGTGGGTGTCTTTCAGCGGACCTGCTCTGTTCCTCGGAACGAGGTCCTTAGGAGGGATGAAGAGGCTAAAAGGGTTATCGATTTTTCTATGACAGAAAACACTCTGTAAGGCCCTAGCAGGAGCTGAATGTGGGGCAAAGTGTCAGAGTTGAACTGGATGATGAGAAGAAATGGAAGATGCCTGCTACAGTATTTGGACGCTCTTCAGAACCAAGGTCTTATGTAGTCCTGATGGAGGGACAGTCACACGTCGAAATAGAAGACACCTTCAACCAGTACCTAAGAGTTTGGGACTAGATGCCTCAGAGCCATCGCCGATGGGATCCCCTGTTTTAAGAGGGGTGCCTTCCCCTCAGCAAGATCAGAGCGGGGATGCTTCTTTGCTTCCAGCAGACTCTCAATCACCTTCTTCTGTATCAAAGGACAGTTCATGTAAAATGACATCAAGTGGAAGAGTATTGAAACTTCCAGCCTGATATCGGGATTAACACTAGTTAGAGCAGTGACCGGAAGAATGGGCAGAATAATCCCATGGTCACTGTGGACTAGGGTAGTCTACCCCGATGAAGTCAGGATTGTATTTCTTGTTGTTCATTTACATTCTCTTATTTGTTATACACTAAACAAAACTTTTTTTGTATGGTTCTTGTATACCTTGTTATTTGATGTACTCTTAAAAAATGTATGCTTTGTTCTTTGAAAAAGGGGAAGATGTGATGAGAGTGGGAGGTGACATCACCGGATGGGGGCGTGGCTTAAATCCATTATAGTCTATGTCGCAGTTACCAAGTTAGATGTGTTGTACAAGCTGTATACTTCTATGCTCTGCAATAAAATTGCATTGTACCTTCTATGCTGTGTCCTACATCTCATGATACTGGTTTAAAATGGAAATTTTTAAGTCTAGATGTGTTATTTTTGAATAACAAGATCACAAGTGACTTGTATAATCTGTATTGCTTTCTGTGCTTTCATGCGTTAGTTCAATGCTGAGCTGTAAAATGTTTTCAGGTTTAATAAATGGAGCTTAAAATCAGCTCCGTAATGAGTAATAATTGATCAGAAATGCAAATAATGTGCTTTAAAATTAATCATCATTCATATACGATCTAATTTTTTTTGTATACTTTATGCCAAGTTCTGACTCATAAAGGTGTGGAAACTTAAAGAAGTGGTAAAAACAGGAAATTTATTCTTGGATTGCAACAGAGAATACTGTAGTAAAATCTGCTTGTTGCTGGGAAATAGTAGTTTGTGAATGTCATTTCTCAGGAAGTATTCGGAGTGTTTTGCAGGAATCCTGAAGCTTTACTGAAAGTCTGAGTTTGTTTGAAAAATCCACGTCATACTTACTTCATTACACAGTGCAATTTCTTAAACTGATATAAACGTCAAAATTAAACTTTTATACTTCAGAAAGAATTTACTTTTAATATTAAATGTATTTCTTTACTTCATCAATGGGAGAATAAACCTCTTGTAATTACTTCTGTTGCCTTGCTATAGAATAACATACCAACCAAGTCTAAACATTTTTAAAACAAAAGATCATTTTGCTGTGAACGGTTTTACTTAAAGGGACATGAAACCCAATTTTTTTCTTTCGTGATTTAGAAAAGAGCATGTCATTTTAAACAACTTTCTAATTTACTTCTACTATCTAATTTGCTTCATTCTCTTGATATCACTTGCTGAAAAGCATATCTAGATTTGCTCAGTAGCTGCTGATTGGTTGCTGCACATAAAGGCCTTGTGTGATTGGCTCACACATGTGCATTGCTATTTCTTCAACAAAGGATATCTAAAGAATTGAGCAAACTAGATAATAGAAGTAAATTGGAAAGTTGTTTAAAATTGCATGCCCTATCTGAATCATGAAAGTTTAATTTTGACTAGACTGCCCCTTTAAACAAACTCCACCCATCCACCCCTTTCCTTGTTTAGAGTAGCCAATCCAAGCTTGAGTCTGCAGGAAACAAGGCTAGTCATGGTCATAATGTTAATATAAACTGCATTGTTTTGCTGTTCTTTTTTGTTAAAGGCAATTAGGGAACACTATGCCGGAGAGTCATCCTTGAGACATCTGCAGGGTGCTTTTTCTTTTCTGAGAATTAGAAAAGCCACAATTTCAGAGCTAAGTTATATAAAAAATAAAAGATCATGAAACCCAAAATGTTTATTTTATGATTCAGATACAACAAGGAATAATTTACTTCTGTTATTAAATTTTCTTCATTTTGTTAGTATCTTTTGTTAAAAAAATTGTGTTTCATATCCCTTTAACCCCTTAGTGACTAGATCACTTTTCCATTTTCTGACCGTTTGGGACCAGGGCTATTTTTACATTTCTGCAGTGTTTGTGTTTAGCTGTAATTTTCCTCTTACTCATTTACTGTACCCACACATATTATATACCGTTTATATACCGTTTTTCTCACCATTAAATGGACTTTCTAAAGATACCATTATTTTCATCATATCTTATAATTTACTATAATAAAATGATAAAATATGATGAACAAATGGAAAAAACACACTTTTTCTAACTTGACCACCCAAATCTGTTACACATCTACAACCACCAAAAAAACACCCATGCTAAATAGTTTCTAAATTTTGTCCTGAGTTTACCCAATGTTTACATGTTCTTTGCTTTTTTTGCAAGTTATAGGGCAATAAATACAAGTAGCACTTTGCTATTTCCAAACCATTTTTTTTTTTTCAAAATTAGCGATAGTTACATTGGAACACTGATATCTATCAGAAATCCCTGAATATCCCTTGACATATACAGGGAGTGCAGAATTATTAGGCAAGTTGTATTTTTGAGGATTAATTTTATTATTGAACAACAACCATGTTCTCAATGAACCCAAAAAACTCATTAATATCAAAGCTGAATAGTTTTGGAAGTAGTTTTTAGTTTGTTTTTAGTTATAGCTATTTTAGGGGGATATCTGTGTGTGCAGGTGACTATTACTGTGCATAATTATTAGGCAACTTAACAAAAAACAAATATATACCCATTTCAATTATTTATTTTTACCAGTGAAACCAATATAACATCTCAACATTCACAAATATACATTTCTGACATTCAAAAACAAAACAAAAACAAATCAGTGACCAATATAGCCACCTTTCTTTGCAAGGACACTCAAAAGCCTGCCATCCATGGATTCTGTCAGTGTTTTGATCTGTTCACCATCAACATTGTGTGCAGCAGCAACCACAGCCTCCCAGACACTGTTCAGAGAGGTGTACTGTTTTCCCTCCTTGTAAATCTCACATTTGATGATGGACCACAGGTTCTCAATGGGGTTCAGATCAGGTGAACAATGAGGCCATGTCATTAGATTTTCTTCTTTTATACCCTTTCTTGCCAGCCACGCTGTGGAGTACTTGGACGCGTGTGATGGAGCATTGTCCTGCATGAAAATCATGTTTTTCTTGAAGGATGCAGACTTCTTCCTGTACCACTGCTTGAAGAAGGTGTCTTCCAGAAACTGGCAGTAGGACTGGGAGTTGAGCTTGACTCCATCCTCAACCCGAAAAGGCCCCACAAGCTCATCTTTGATGATACCAGCCCAAACCAGTACTCCACCTCCACCTTGCTGGTGTCTGAGTCGGACTGGAGCTCTCTGCCCTTTACCAATCCAGCCACGGGCCCATCCATCTGGCCCATCAAGACTCACTCTCATTTCATCAGTCCATAAAACCTTAGAAAAATCAGTCTTGAGATATTTCTTGGCCCAGTCTTGACGTTTCAGCTTGTGTGTCTTGTTCAGTGGTGGTCGTCTTTCAGCCTTTCTTACCTTGGCCATGTCTCTGAGTATTGCACACCTTGTGCTTTTGGGCACTCCAGTGATGTTGCAGCTCTGAAATATGGCCAAACTGGTGGCAAGTGGCATCTTGGCAGCTGCACGCTTGACTTTTCTCAGTTCATGGGCAGTTATTTTGCGCCTTGGTTTTTCCACACGCTTCTTGCGACCCTGTTGACTATTTTGAATGAAACGCTTGATTGTTCGATGATCACGCTTCAGAAGCTTTGCAATTTTAAGAGTGCTGCATCCCTCTGCAAGATATCTCACTATTTTTGACTTTTCTGAGCCTGTCAAGTCCTTCTTTTGACCCATTTTGCCAAAGGAAAGGAAGTTGCCTAATAATTATGCACACCTGATATAGGGTGTTGATGTCATTAGACCACACCCCTTCTCATTACAGAGATGCTCATCACCTAATATGCTTAATTGGTAGTAGGCTTTCGAGCCTATACAGCTTGGAGTAAGACAACATGCATAAAGAGGATGATGTGGTCAAAATACTCATTTGCCTAATAATTCTGCACTCCCTGTAGCTCTCTCTCTCTCTCTCTCTCTCTCTATATATATATATATATATATATATATATATATATATATATATATATATATATATATAGTAGACAACCCAAAGTATTGATCTAGGCCCATTTTGGTATATTTCATGCCACCATTTCACTGCCAAATGCGATCAAATAAAAAAAATCACTAACTTTTTCACAAACTTTAGGTTTCTCACTGAAATGATTTACAAACAGCTTGTGCAATTATAACACAAATGTTTGTAAATGCTTCTCTGGGATTCCCTTTCTTCAGAAATAGCAGACATATATGGCTTTGGCGTTGCTTTTTGGTAATTAGAAGGCCTCTAAATGTCGCTGCGCACCACAATTGTATTATGCCCAGCAGTGAAGCGGTTAATTAGGTATCTTGTAGGGAGCTTGTAGGGTTAATTTTAACTTTAGTGTAGTGTAGTAGACAACCCAAAGTATTGATCTAGGCCCATTTTGGTATATTTCATGCCACCATTTCACCGCCAAATGCGATCAAATAAAAAAAGTTGTTAATTTTTTCACAAAATTTTAGCTTGTGCAATTATGGCACAAATGGTTGTAAATGCTTCTATGGGATCCCCTTTGTTCAAAAATAGCCGACATATATGGCTCGGCGTTGCTTTTTGGTAATTAGAAGGCAGCTAAATGCCGCTGCACACCACACTTGTATTATGCCCAGCAGTGAAGGGGTTAATTAGGTAGCTTGTAGGGAGCTTGTAGGGTTAATTTTAGCTTTAGTGTAGAGATCAGTCTCCCACCTGACACATTCCACCCCCTGATCCCTCCCTGACCCCTCACAAACAGCTCTCTTCCCTCCCCCATCCCACAATTATCAACACCATCTTAAGTACTGGCAGAAAGTCTGCCAGTACTAAAATAAAAGTTGTTTTTTTTTTTAAAGCATTTTTAAAAAATATACAGTGGAGCAAAAAAGTATTTAGTCAGCCACCAATTGTGCAAGTTCTCCCACTTAAGAAGATGAGAGAGGCCTGTAATTTTCATCATAGGTATACCTCAACTATGAGAGACAAAATGTGGAAAAAAAATCCAGACAATCACATTGTCTGATTTGGAAAGAATTTATTTGCATATTATGGTGGAAAATAAGTATTTGGTCAATATCAAAAGTTCATCTCAATACTTTGTTATATATCCTTTGTTGGCAATGACAGAGGTCAAACATTTTCACAAGGTTGTCACACACTGTTGCTGGTATGTTGGCCCATTCCTGCATGCAGATCTCCTCTAGAGCAGTGATGTTTTGGGGCTGTCGCTGGGCAGCACGGACTTTCTACTCCCTCCAAAGGTTTTCTATGGGGTTGAGATCTGGAGACTGGCAAGGCCACTCCAGGACCTTGAAATGCTTCTTACGAAGCCACTCCTTTGTTGCCCAGGTGGTGTGTTTGGGATCATTGTCATGCTGAAAGACCCAGCCACGTTTCATCTTCAATGCCCTTGCTGATGGAAGGTGGTTTGCACTCAAAATCTCACGATACATGGCCCATTCATTCTTTCATGTACACGGATCAGTCATCCTGTTCCCTTTGCAAAGAAACAGCCCCAAAGCATGATGTTGCCACCACCATGCTTCACAGTAGGTATGGTGTTCTTTGGTTGCAACTCAGCATTCTCTCTCCTTCAAACACGATGAGTTGTGTTTCTACCAAACAGTTCTACTTTGGTTTCATCTAACCATATGACATTCTCCCAATCTGCTTCTGGATCATCCAAATGCTCTCTAGCATACTTCAGATGGGCCCGGACATGTACTGGCTTAAGCAGGGGGATACGTCTGGCACTGCAGGATCTGAGTCCCTGGCGGCGTAGTGTGTTACTGATGGTAGCCTTTGTTACGTTGGTCCCAGCTCTCTGCAGGTCATTCACTAGGTCCCCCCGTGTGGTTCTGGGATGTTTGTTCACCGTTCTTGTGATCATTTTGACCCCACGGGGTGAGATCTTGCGTGGAGCCCCAGATCGAGGGAGATTATCAGTGGTCTTGTATGTCTTCCATTTTCTAATTATTGCTCCCACAGTTGATTTCTTCACACCAAGCTGCTTGCCTATTGCAGATTCAGTCTTCCCAGCCTGGTGCAGGTCTACAATTTTGTTTCTGGTTTCCTTCGACAGCTCTTTGGTCTTCACCATAGTGGAGTTTGGAGTGTGACTGTTTGAGGTTGTGGACAGGTGTCTTTTATACTGATAACAAATAGGTAATGAGTGGAGGACAGAGGAGCCTCTTAAAGAAGAAGATACAGGTCTGTGAGAGCAAGAAATCTTGCTTGTTTGTAGGTGACCAAATACTTATTTTCCACCATAATATGCAAATAAATTCTTTCCAAATCAGACAATGTGATTGTCTGGATTTGTTTCCACATTTTGTCTCTCATAGTTGAGGTATACCTATGATGAAAATTACAGGCCTCTCTCATCTTCTTAAGTGGGAGAACTTGCACAATTGGTGGCTGACTAAATACTTTTTTGCCCCACTGTATAAATAGTTTCTGCAGTGTAGGTTCCCCTCCTAACCCCCAACCTACACAATCCCCCCCAAACAGCTCTCTTAAACTCCCCCCTCTTCCTATTTGTGGCCATTTTAGGTACTGGTAGCTGCCTGCCAGTACCCAGTTTCTTAACACATTTGCTATTTTTTTTAAATTATATATATTTTACCCCATTTTTCCTTAGTGTAGCTGCCCCCCTCAATATCCCCCCCCTCCCTCCCAGATCCCATTCAATTATTTCCCCCCTCTCTCTCCCTTAGTCACAGATCGGTTGCGCGTGCATCCCCCCCTTGCATGCTCTCCTGCCCCCCTTCCCGGAACAGCGGCCGGAACAAGTCCAGCAATGGGCCACCTACCCGCCTCCCTGCAGCTGCTCCCACCCACCAACGATCTGCACCATCGCTGGCCGATGCAGAGAGGGTCACAGAGTGGCCTTCTCTGCATCGGTGTGCAAAAGAAAGGTATTGCAGTGATGCCTCAATATCGAGGCATCACGGCAACACCTTAAAAGCGACAGGAAGCAATCAGGATCGTTTCCACCGCTTCAAACCCCTGACGACGTACAGGGTACAGTTTACGTCGTCGGTCGTTAAGGGGTTAATATGATAAATTATATGAAATAAATAATGAAAGTATATTGAAAACTTGTTTTACTATGCTTGTTTTACTATGCTCACAGTGGCCTAGATTTAGAGTTGGGCGGTAGCCGTGAAAACCAGCGTTAGAGGCTCCTAACGCTGGTTTTGGGCTACCACCGGTATTTGGAGTCAGTCAGGAAAGGGTCTAATGCTCACTTTCCAGCCGCGACTTTTCCATACCGCAGATCCCCTTACGTCAATTGCGTATCCTATCTTTTCAATGGGATCTTCCTAACGCCGGTATTTAGAGTCGTTGCTGAAGTGAGCGTTAGAAATCTAACGACAAAACTCCAGCCGCAGAAAAAAGTCAGTAGTTAAGAGCTTTCTGGGCTAACGCCGGTTTATAAAGCTCTTAGCTACTGTGCTCTAAAGTACACTAACACCCATAAACTACCTATGTACCCCTAAACCGAGGTCCCCCCACATCGCCGCCACTCGATTCAATTTTTTTAACCCCTAATCTGCCGACGGCCACCTACGTTATACTTATGGACCCCTATATTATATTTATTAACCCCTAACCTGCCCCCCACAACGTCGCCGTCAGCTACCTACAATAATTAACCCCTAATCTGCCGACCGCAAAGCGCCGCCACCTACGTTATCCTTATGTACCCCTAATCTGCTGCCCCTAACACAGCCGACCCCTATATTATATTTATTAACCCCTAATCTGCCCCCCTCAACGTCGCATCCACCTGCCTACACTTATTAACCCCTAATCCGCCTCACTCCCGCCTCAATAACCCTATAATAAATAGTATTAACCCCTAATCTGCCCTCCCTAACATCGCCGACACCTAAATTCAATTATTAACCCCTAATCTGCCGACCGAATCTCGCCGCTACTGTAATAAATGTATTAACCCCTAAAGCTATGTCTAACCCTAACACTAACACCCCCCTAAATTAAATATAATTTAAATCTAACGAAATAAATTAACTCTTATTAAATAAATTATTCCTATTTAAAGCTAAATACTTACCTGTAAAATAAACCCTAATATAGCTACAATATAAATTATAATTATATTATAGCTATTTTAGGATTTATATTTATTTTACAGGTAACTTTGTATTTATTTTAACCAGGTACAATAGCTATTAAATAGTTAAGAACTATTTAATAGTTAAAATAGTTAAAATAATTACAAAATTACCTGTAAAATAAATCCTAACCTAAGTTACAATTAAACCTAACACTACACTATCAATAAATAAATTAAATACAATTCCTACAAATAAATACAATTAAATAAACTAACTAAAGTACAAAAAATAAAAAAGAACTAAGTTACAAAAAATAAAAAAATATTTACAAACATTAGAAAAAAATTACAACAATTTTAAACTAATTACACCTACTCTAAGCCCCCTAATAAAATAACAAAGACCCCCAAAATAAAAAAATGCCCTACCCTATTCTAAATTACAAAAGTTCAAAGCTCTTTTACCTTACCAGCCCTTAAAAGGACCTTTTGTGGGGCATGCCACAAAGAATTCAGCTCTTTTGCCTGTAAAAAAAAGCATACAATACCCCCCCAATCCGATCAGCCAATCAGATTGAGCTCGCATTCTATTGGCTGATCGGAACAGCCAATAGAATGCGAGCTCAATCTGATTGGCTGATTGAATCAGCCAATCGGATTGAACTTGATTCTGATTGGCTGATTCCATCAGCCAATCAGAATTTTCCTACCTTAATTCCGATTGGCTGATAGAATCCTATCAGCCAATCGGAATTCGAGGGACGCCATCTTGGATGACGTCCCTTAAAGGAACCGTCATTCGTCGGGAAGTCGTCGGAAGAAGAAGATGGGTCCGCGGTGGAGGTCTTCAAGATGGAGCCGGTCCTCATCGGATGAAGATAGAAGATGCTGCTTGGATCAAGATGGTTGCCGGTCCGGATTGCCTCTTCTTCCCGGATAGGATGAAGACTTTGGAGCCTCTTCTGGACCTCTTCAGCCGCTGGATGATGGATGTCTAGCCCGCGCTTGGGCTTGGATGAAGATTTCGGAGCCTGGAACGATCGGTGTGATACTTGGCATGGTGAAGACAAGGTAGGAAGATCTTCAGGGGCTTAGTGTTAGGTTTATTTAAGGGGGGTTTGGGTTAGATTAGGGGTATGTGGGTGGTGGGTTGTAATGTTGGGGGGGGGTATTGTATGTTTTTTTTACAGGCAAAAGAGCTGAATTCTTTGGGGCATGCCCCACAAAAGGTCCTTTTAAGGGCTGGTAAGGTAAAAGAGCTTTGAACTTTTGTAATTTAGAATAGGGTAGGGCATTTTTTTATTTTGGGGGTCTTTGTTATTTTTTAGGGGGCTTAGAGTAGGTGTAATTATTTTAAAATTTTTGTAATTTTTTTCTAATGTTTGTAAATATTTTTTTTATTTTCTGTAACTTAGTTCTTTTTTATTTTTTGTACTTTAGTTAGTTTATTTCATTGTATTTATTTGTAGGAATTGTATTTAATTTATTTATTGATAGTGTAGTGTTAGGTTTAATTGTAGATAATTGTAGGTAGTTTATTTAATTTATGTATTGATAGTGTAGTGTTAGGTTTAATTGTAACTTAGGTTAGGATTTATTTTACAGGTAATTTTGTAATTTTTTTAACTAGGTAACTATTAAATAGTTCTTAACTATTTAATAGCTATTGTACCTGGTTAAAATAATTACAAAGTTACCTGTAAAATAAATATTAATCATAAAATAGCTACAATATAATTATAATTTATATTGTAGCTATATTAGGGTTTATTTTACAGGTAAGTATTTAGCTTTAAATAGGAATAATTTATTTAATAAGAGTTAATTTATTTTGTTAGATTTAAATTATATTTAATTTAGGGGGGTGTTAGGGTTAAAGTTAGACTTAGCTTTAGGGGTTAATAAATTTATTAGAGTAGCGGTGAGCTCCTGTCGGCAGATTAGGGGTTAATACTTGAAGTTAGGTGTCGGCAATGTTAGGGAGGGCAGATTAGGGGTTAATACTATTTATTATAGGGTTATTGAGGCGGGAGTAAGGCGAATTAGGGGTTAATACATTTATTATAGTAGCGCTCAGGTCCGGTCGGCAGATTAGGGGTTAAGAAGTATAGTTAGGTGGAGGCGACGTTGGGGGCGGCAGATTAGGGGTTAAAAAATATAATATAGGGGTCGGCGATGTTAGGGCAGCAGATTAGGGGTACATAGGGATAATGTAGGTGGCGGGGGTGTACGGTGCGGCAGATTAGGGGTTAAAAATAATATGCAGGGGTCAGCGATAGCGGGGGCGGCAGATTAGGGGTTAATAAGTGTAAGGTTAGGGGTGTTTAGACTCGGGGTACATGTTAGAGTGTTAGGTGCAGACGTAGGAAGTGTTTCCCCATAGAAAACAATGGGGCTGCGTTAGGAGCTGAATGCGGCTTTTTTGCAGGTGTTAGGTTTTTTTTCAGCTCAAACAGCCCCATTGTTTTCTATGGGGGAATCGTGCACAAGCACGTTTTTGAAGCTGGCCGCGTCCGTAAGCACCGCTGGTATCGAGAGTTGACGTTGCGGTAAATATGCTCTACGCTCCTTTTTTGGAGCCTAACGCAGCCATTCTGTGAACTCTAAATACCAGCGGTATTTAAAAGGTGCGGCCAGAAAAAAGCATGCGTAGATAACGCACCCCTTTGGCCGCAAAACTCTAAATCTAGGCGAGTGTTTGCTTGATCAGTGCAGGAGCCCACTTATATCTGCCTCTAACTGGCAACAAAAGAGGAGACAAAATAAACATAATGAAAGAGTTATGTTCTTGGATTACACAACAATGAAAATTCTGCTAACAAAATTTTAGTTTAAGTGTTATAAAAAATGTACTCTAAATGCAAATGTTTTGCAATGCAATGCTTTATGGGTACATATATTATATTAAAATACTTCAATGCCCATTTACATTCTCCTGGGTATTCTAAATAATTGCTACTAACAACTTAAATGATTGCATGCAATGAACGCTGCTGTAAAGTCTATGGCTAAAGTGAAATTCACTACATATATCAACACATGAGCGCGGGGTGCAGACAGCCTGGTGAACTGGAACCGGACCCAAAAGACTTAGGAGAAGGAAGAATGGTTACTGCACTCGTTAAAATCCAAAGGAGACTTTATTAGTGAACACATTTATAAATCACATGGAGGAAGATAGCCACATCCTACACGTTTCACGCCTGTTGCCGGCGCATACTCATAGATAACATAGTTTTCAACCAAGCCTCTATATGAATAAGATGCATCCATTTACAGAATTTAAAAAATAATTTAAAAAAAATTAATAATATTGCATGAATGGTTTTCATGGAATGCAAGAAGAATAGCATAGGGTATAATTTTTACATTTTGGTTTAGGATTAGGAGATATTAAGGGGACATTCTGGTTAAAATTGAAATGCACATAGATGAATTACATCTTTGAATAGATGTACTACTACTATAGATGTATTAGCTGTTACCTGCAGCTTCACTCGTGTGGATTTTGTGATTTGATAAAAAATAGCAAAAAACGCGACCACTAGCAACGACCTGTGCCCTCACGTGTGTGCCCGTTCGGGTTGCACACTTGCTGACATGAACTTCGTGTGTTTTCGTTAATACTCAGTGTTTCTTGTACATGGGCACCAATCAGCTAAGTTGTGGGCGGGGCATCCTTCCGACATCAAAAATATGTTGTTATTATTATTCTATTTACAATTCCTTCAATATTAAATTGTAATTATATATTATTACTCAGCTGTCAAATGTGAAAAAAGAGTATTCATTTTTTTTAGTGATATCTATATCTTGAGAACTAGTGATGTTAGGAGCAAGACATTTGGCATGTAAACTTACTTTATAATGAAGATTTTAAAGAGACATACAACAGGTTGAGATCTGTGCATATTCTAAAAGGGCTAATTAATTAAAAATAGTTTGCATAAACATTTTTTTAAAAATTGCTGGCAAGTATTTTAAAATAATTTTCAAAAATAAACAAACTGAATTACATAGCTAAGCTGTCTGGAACATCCAAATCCACCCCCCCCCCCTTATCAGTGTTTAGACACAGGCATTGTATTTCAACTGAGTTCACATCTTCTATGCATGCTCCAGCAGATAATCCCTATGCACCTTTTCATTCTACCCAAACAGCAATATATATAGATACAGCCATAGAAGGAAATATGTGGGGGGAGTTAGAGCTTTACAATTCAGAAACTAAAGAGAAAGGGTTAATGGCGAGGTACTGCAGTATAAATTTGCATGTAAAGTAAATAAAGTACATATTATTATATGTTGTCTCTATCCCAACTTGTTTTTTGTCCCTTTAAATTATAATTTTTACTTTTCTAAGATCTTCAGCTTTTGGGATATAGGTATCCTCATAAATCACCCCTCCGTCTCCCCCCCCCCCTTAAGTGGATTTTTGGGAAATGGTAAAACACGTTTCTTTATTTTTAAAGGAGAGTTTAAATATCAATTTTCATGTCTGTAACATCTTCAGAGAGAAAGATTGGCAAAAATGCTTCAAGTAAAAGTTATCACTGTTTTAGTGTTAGCATTTTTCTCTGCACGTGCATGTGAAGCGTAGCTAGATATTCTCAGTGCACCAGCATTTTAAATAATGCAGCTGCTCAGAGCACCAGTGAGGTTTCTATCATGTCAGCAATTAGCAAATTGAGTAATTACCAGATAGTATAAGCACCTTAGGCTGTGTTTAAAATGCTGGTGCATACTGAAATACACTTTTGAAACAGCTATAGCTTTTATTAGAAGCATTTTTGCCAATACATGTATTTTACAAAAATGCTTCTATGCAAAATTGAAATGCTTTCATGTGGATTCTAATTTGGCTGGAATGTCCCTTTAAGCATGAATGCTCTACTACAACAATGAACTGAAAAATTAAATTATAAAAGGGACGTGATAATTGAAAAATTTCTCTGTTCAATCTAAAAGGTAATGTATTTAAATTTATTAGTATTTTTTTTAAAAACAAATATGTTCTTGTGCTGAATAAACAACCTTTTATGTGTCTATCAGCTAGTGACCAAAAGAGTCCCGGCCAGGAGTAGGACCCAGCAGTGCACAATCATGGACTTTCTGTTAACCTTAAATATAGGCAAAATAATAATAATGGGAACTGTTTGATGGTATCTATCGTTCCTCCCTGGCTTTCCGGTAGCTCTTGTGAAGAGAGGTTGCAGCTTATGGAGAAGGGCGATGGGTGTGTTTGTTGTTTTTTGTGATGTATTCTAATAGAGTATGTTATTATAAATGTGCTTTATTAATGGAACTGGAAATTGAAATGCAATTTTACATTTGTTGATAGTACTGTATAAAAACAATAAAAATGTAACTATTTGGTGCAAAGTTGTGTGTGTATGTAAATAAATAAATATATATATATATATATATATATATATATATATATATACACACACACACACACACACACACACACACACACACACACACACACACACACAACACACACAGAAAACCTGGCACTCGCCAACAGATTCACAGTAATGTTTAAAAGTAAAACTGGGGGCAGTCAGTTACATTTGGCGCCAAAGGATCAAGCCCAGGACCACAACCAAGTCTACCCCTTCCTGGGACCCTAAACCAGCACCCACACAATGCATACTTCCAAATAAACCAACTGGGAACTTCCCAGGGTGACACAGGCTTTTGTAACCTCTCCTATGTAAATACAAAACACAGGAATGGACCGCACTCACAGACTGGACTGGGTACACATCCTAAGCCACAGCAAACTCCACAGCCCTGAACACTGACAGACAGCTGCAAAGTTCCCAGCAACCCAGATTTCTCTACTTTTCTGCTGGTGAATTTTTCAATATGGGCCCTTTGTGGGACACAACACAGGTCTATTTGCTTAAAAGCGCACAGATCTTTAGACAATCAGGAACTGTGTATGTGTCAACATGGATTATTTTACATATATACGTGTCCAGCTGGTAGTTAACAGGTTAACTTTGGTTTATTAATTTTCATTGATGACCCAGAGTGTGTTGGTGAACATAATATATTATATTGCTTGCAATTATAATTTAGTAGGAAGTAGTTATTTCACAATTTACAGGGTTGCCGCCTTAGATGAAAAATACCAGTCATAGCAATTAGCATAATTAATTGTAAAGGGGAGTCTAATACAAAGTTATCTCCACCATAAACTGTTTAACATTGTCAAAACATGCAGTGTATATGTATTCAATAGCCTACTTGAACAATTTGTATTAAAGGCTTCTCTGCTACATATCTGTCCCAAATTGGCTTCAGCAGATTAAGAACAGCAAAACATTGCACACTATACTAACATTATGGCCAAGACTAGCCTTGTCAGCTGCAGAATCAAACACAGATCCAAATAAGGGTAGGGTTTGTCTATTGAAAATCAAGTGCAGCAAACAAGATCAAGCTCATTTATTTAAAAAATATTTAGACTTGGCTAGTGTTATTCTATAGTAAGATAACAGAAATATGTTGCAATTACAAGGTGTTTAGTGTTGCTTTAAGATTTTGTCTTCTCCACAATCCCATGGGGACAGTGCAAAGTCTCCTCATACTGGATACCGTATCCTTGTATAGGTCAGTGAGTCCACTGATGCGTATTGCAGATTGGGCAGCCTGATTGGATGTAGGACACGATTAGTGAGTCTCAAATAACATGTTACAGCAGTGCACAAGCTCAGTTAAATCTGGCTGTGACTGACCACATAAAAGGAGACAAGGTATATCTATTCAAGAGGGTTATCAATATGTGTATATCTGTTATAGATATTACTGCTGTAGATATGCAGATTGTAATAACAACATCAATATAACATTTTATTGGTGGTATATGCTAAGCATATATACAAACATTTTATTTTTATATCCTATAAATAATTATGGCTGCGATGGTAAAATGTATTTTGGGTAATAGTAGCCCTATTAAAAAAGAATATCTTAATTTTAAAGTGATTTAAAATTATTTACTGAGCCCCAATTTAATAAAGACCATTATAATAAAAGTACATTTCAAATAATAATCTGTCCTAAACCGGGAGGTCCTGTATAGAGCTGTGGAATTATGAGCTGCAGGGAAGCGTCCCAAGTCATGGCGCAGTACAGTGCACCCTGTATATGTGCTTAGTTATTGTACTAGCTTGGGGTCTAAGTATTGCTTCTTTTTTTCCTTGCCTGATATCCTGGCCTGATGCTGACTGGTGCCTGCTCCATTACTTGTAATATCCTGGTCTCCGATCCTGATTGTGTACCTGATGCTGATTTGTGTGTGCTCCATCACTTGGTGATATCCAGGTCTCGCAATCCTGATTGTGTACCTGACGCTGATTTGTGCCTGCTTCATTACTTGGTGATATCCTGGTCTCCAATCTTGATTGTGTGCCTGGAGCTGATTGGTGCCTGCTCCATCACCATATCCTGGTCTTCCAAACCTGGTGATATCCTGGCATTCTGATCTTGATTGTGTACCTGATGCTGATTTTTGCCTGCTTCATTACTTGGTGATATCCTGGTCCCCGATCTTGATTGTGTACCTGAAGCTGATTGGTGCCTTTTCCATTACTTGGTGATATCCTGGTCTCTGATTTTGATTGTGTACCTGAAGCTGATTGGTGCCTTTTCCATTACTTGGTGATATCCTGGTCTCCAGATCCTGATAGTGTAGCTCAGTGATTTGCAACCTTTTTTTTGCCGTGGCACACTTTTTACATTAAATAATCCTGCGGCACACCACCATCCCAAAATTTTACAAAATCACACATTGTAGCCTAATACAGGAAATATATATATATATACACACACACACTGTACTGTGCTGTCATGCCTCCTACAAACTATACATGACAAATTGACATTCATTCACAAACAATCATAATGATTGTCTGTGAATGAATGTCAATGTCATGCTTGTAAATGATGCCTGATGAGCCTGTCACATACCTCCCAATATTTCAAAATTTGAAAGAGGGACACCCCCGCACTGTTGTCAGTCTGCCGCGGCACACCTGAGGATCTCTCACGGCACACTAGTGTGCCACGGCACACTGGTTGAAAAACACTGGTGTAGCTGATGCTGATTTGTTCCTGCTCTAATTATGTGCTGCTATCTTGGCTCCTTGACATTGGCTGTGTACCTTACTCTGATTTGTGCCTGTTCTTTTATCTGCTGTCACCCCTGTTTTTTGACCCTGGTTGTGTACCTGACACTTCTTCAGTTCTCTTATATGCTATTCCTATCCTCCTCTGAGCAGCTTCAAATTCCTTTCTCAGCAGCACCTGTGCCTAGATCTAGCCTTGTGGGGACTCTAGCTATCTTAGGTAGTTATGCTGGGTGTTCTCTGCAAAGGGTAGCTCGTCTCTACAACCTGGGTTCCATCTTACTATCCATAAGTCTTAAACATAGAGTGTTACACATATCTTAATATATACACAGACAATCAAGCAAGCTTATCAAAGTATATATTTTATTGGTACAAAATGTGACCTTAATTTAAGACACTGTATATAATAATAAAACATACACAGTAATAATCACACAATAGAAAACATACACTTAAATTGGCACAACTAAGTAAAAGAAAGAGGGGAGATTCTGACACAAAACCCCACATCGCAAAGGGCCCAGCATAGAAAGTGGATTCAGGAAGGTATGATTATTTATACGAGTGCTTGATCCCAGTCTCTTTGAATAATTGCTGTACTATGTCCATTATTAGCTTTCTTGTTCTTGAGTATTTATTAATATTTTGTTAATGGTCTGCAACAACTTTAAGTGTAAGCTTTGCTATTTATTAAAAATGTGGCTGCTATATTGAATATTCAGACGCCTGCATGTAGTTAGTGTGTTGTTCTTACACATATCTACTGTCCTTTTTATATAATGATACTGTTTCAGAATGTATGTGTGAGTTGATATTGTGATTTCCCAAACATTCCGTACATCTCCCGCCTTTTCTGGTATCATGGAGAATGCACAGAACCTACGTGGAGAAAGCAATGACTGGACTACAGGGATTTTGAAAAACTCATCAATCATTAGAGACTTTTGATTGCAAGAAAAAAACATTCACTGGAGGGTGACAAAGGCAGCAGAAGCAGCAAAGCACTAAACACTTAAAGGGACATAAAGTCCAACATTTTTCTTTCATGATTGAGATAGAATCCAAAAACACACAATAGGAACACAAAGTTTTAAACAGCAACTCACATTTATTCAATGCTTCATTAAAGACATTATATATCACAAAAAGAAATGGAGGCGATCAAAACAGCTGACGCGTTTCGGCAGATAGCCGTATTCCAAGCTGATAAAGTGAATTAAAAACACACCCTTATTAAGGGATAACTTATTCTCCTATTGGCTAATGCTTTTCTGGCAACATTAGCTATTTTCTTGCCATGCATTTTATTCATGTAACCACAATTCAGCAAGCTATAAACCCTTTAACACTCAAGACATTTAAATATTTCTAATTCCATGCATTAATTTATGCAATAATATACAACAAAAACTTAGTTGTATGTCTTATTTGACAGATTGAGCTTATCATAAGAGGGGGTTTGTGTTAGATTAACAGGGGTTGAAATAAGAAAATCCATATTCACAAAATATATATAGTAAATTAAGGAGCTGGAACTTTTTCTATATTTTACACCTATGTAATACATAATTGTGAAGGAGTGGAATTAAGGTGTAATCCTATGTTCACAGTATACTACAAATTGAATCAAATGATTTAATATCTGCTTAGCCATGGGTTTACCAAAAATTTATTAAATCATAAATAGAATTTAAACCTCCCGGTGTCCTAGTTTTTAATTTAAATATCCAGTACACCTCCTGTTGTCCAAGGAGCGTTTGTCTATCACCACCCCACTTGGGGTAGGGGATTGTTTCAATAGCTGTCAACGTAAAGGAGTCTGAACTCACAAAATGTTGAACTTATGGTGTACTTGAGGCACCGGTTCTGATGCTAGATGTGGTTAGACCTACATATTGTTTTTCACATAGTGTTCATGTTATCACATATATCACAAAGGACGATCTACAGTTCATATGTTTTCTTTTTAAAATACTGTCCTGTAAATGTGGGTCTAAAATTGTCTACTACTTCCACTTTTTCACAGGCTACACAATGTCTGTAATTACATTTAAACATCACATTAACTGAAAGCCAAGCTGAGCCAATAGCATCAGGTTGTCTCAATTTAGTGGGTTAAATCATATGCCCTATGGTCTTATTTCTTCTGTATGCAATGCATCAACCTTTCTTTGTTAGATCTATCAAATCATCATCTGCCATTAACATGGGAAAGTTACGTCTGATAATATCACAAACTTGGGCATACTGCTCTGAATAGCTAGTGATAAATAATAAACTCATATTATCCATCCTATTTTCTTTTTCTTTTTTTAAATGACCCAACAAAGGGACACTTTATTTGCATTTCCAATTTTTCACTTTACATACACATACAGACTGTAATAAGTACATCAATAAACAAAAAACGTCAAGAAAGGGAAAGAAAAAAAAAAAAAAAAAGAGAAAAAAAAAAGAAGGAAATACCATTCCGTCAATAATATGGAACATATCCTGACATTATAACTTCTGTGGGGATATCTCTCCCCCAACTTACAGGTAAACGATAATTCATCATATCAAAACATATACTTGATTATTACCCCTATTGACATTGTCCACCATTGACTATTTATCTCCCCTCTTCGAACCACTTCTATTCTTTGACAAAACCAAGACACATATACCCCGATCGGCACTCTATTCTTTATCAAACTCCTTTTGGAGGGTAAGGGGGGGGGAGATTGGAATAATCTCTAAAATGTTTTTCCACCGTCATCTTATTATCATGTAGCTCAACATTCATTTGTAGTTTTATAGCATTGACAAACTCCGCTATCCCTGGTGCAGTATGGGATACCCACTGCTTAAGAATTAAATTTTGCGCGACTAGAATAGCCGTGTTTATCAGCGATTGATCCCCCTTCTGTCTGGGTATATATATATGAGAAAAAACTGTAAATGGTTCAATCACCAGATTATTTCTGAGTATTCTATCCAGCCAATAATTGACCTTACACCAAAACTGTCTGACCTTGGGACATTCCCACAGAAAGTGAAGAATGTCTGCCCACTCTACTCTACACTTGGGACAATAACTTTTCTTATCATTCTGTGCCCACTTGTTTATCCTATTCGGTGTTAGATGGTATTTATTCACTATTTTCAATTGTGACTCTCTCAAGCTGCAATTAGCTGTGGCATCTTCAGACAGTTTTATACTTTTCCTTATTTCCTGCACAGTTATTTCTGGAAAATATTTTAAATATCCATCCCTTAATTTCCCAGCATATTCTTGGCCCCCTTTTCTAAGTAACATCTGATGCCAGTATACCGGATTTATAAATATTGATCCCGGCCTCAACTTCTTTCCAGTCCCATACCCAATTTCTTACTTGACCTAGCTGGTTCAAATAGCTTCTAACTTGCAAATATGCATAGAAATTCTTGGGGAAAATATGATATCTTCCAGCAATCTCAGTAAACATAACTATATAAGTTTTATCATCGTTTATAAGTTGTGCAAAATTTACTAGACCTTTCTCGCGCCATTCTTTAAAAACCACATTGTAATAACCTGGAGAAAAATCTGGCATGCCAATTATTGGGAGATGGTGTGATACTTGGTAATCCATATTGAGAAATTTAAACATTTTCTGCCATGCGCAAATTATATTTGTAAAAGTTATCATCTGATGTACATTACTAGGTAGTTTATTGAAAGGAAAATGAAGCACAGCCTTTAAGTCAAATGGGGCCAGTAGCTTAGATTCAATGTCATAATAAGTAATATATTCTGCTTCTGTAAGCCAGTCTACTGCAAATTTTATCATAGTCACCCAATTATAGAATTTTATATTAGGTAAAGAGAATCCCCCATATTCTTTAAGTTCCATAAGTCTGCCTATTGCGAGTCTAGGTTTTTTCTTTCTACCCCACAAGAATCCAGCACAAGCTTTATTATACCGATCAATATCTTGCTTGGGTATAAACATTGGTAAATTCTGTAAGAGAAATAATATTCGCGGAAAAATTATAGCTTTAATGATCATAAACTTCGCGGAGAGAGACAAGAAAAATGGGTGCCACTTTTTAAATTCACTGGCCAAATTTTTAATTACTTCCGTGAAATTAATATGATACCATTCATTCGGCCTAGTTCCTAATTTGATCCCAAGATAGTTAATGTGTGCCACTTCCTGAAAAGGGTGTTTATTATAACTTTTGGAGGTCTTATGAATCCACAGTATTTCTGATTTACTAGAGTTTATTTTGTACCCTGAAAATCGACTATAGATTCTTATAATTTCCAGACATTTCGGGATATTTACATTTGAGTCCTTAATAAACAACAAGATATCATCCGCATATAATGAGATAATCAGATTCCTATTCCCTAGCTCAATTCCCTTTATTTCCTTCCTTAAATAGATAGCTAACGGTTCTAACGATATATTGAACAGTAAAGGTGAAAGGGGGCACCCCTGCCGGGTGCCCCTTTGCAACGTGATGTATTGTGACACTTCGTTGTTGACTAGCAACTGTGACCTTGGCTTGTTATAAATTAATTTTATTATATTCAAGATGTTTCCCTCAAAACCAAATTTCGAAAGAGTTGTAAATAAATGATCCCACGTAATGGAATTGAATGCTTTTTCTGCATCAATAGTGACCAGGGCCATATCCTCTTTACTGTTCTTCCCGAGTGTCTTTTTTTTATTATGGAAATGATCTAATGTTATTAATACCCTGCGCATGTTACGTACCGGGTTTCTGCCGGCCATAAAGCCAGTCTGATCTTCATTTATTAGGTCCCCCATTATATCTTTAAGTCTCTCCGCAAGGATGGTCATGAAAATTTTATAATCGACATTCAAAAGGAATATTGGTCTGTATGATCCCATATTCTCCGGGTCTTTCCCTTTTTTGTAAATCAGAGAAATAGTTGAGTCTAAAAAATAAGATGCCCTTAGTTCATTCTGCATGAAATACTGTTTATATAATTTGCCTAGTACCTCTGTAATATTCTCTTTCAGAATTTTGTAAAATTCGGTTGGTAATCCGTCTGGCCCAGATGCCTTCCCTAATATCATTTTGTCTATAGCAGCCACTATTTCTTCTATGGAGATTTCCCTATTCACCTGTTCTAAATCTTCCCTAGAGATTCCAGGGACTTTTATATTTCGCCAGAATTTGTCTTTCTCTAGCTCGTCTACTGGGACATTCGTATATAATTTCTGGTAAAATTTAAAAAAGGCTTCCCTTACTTCAGACGCCCGTGAATACATAGACCTATCATCCCTTATTAGCGGTATCATATTCTTTTTTTTCCTGATTTTGATAAGTTTAGCAAGATGTTTAGCTGCGACTCCCTGGTACCCCTGAAAATATACTCTTGCTTTTAATTCTTCCACCGCCCACTGATTTTTTAAAAATGTTTCCCTGCTCGCTTTAGCAAGGGAGTTATCCATCCTATTTTCTAATGTAGGTTTATGTAAGAGTAAATCCTGTCTGTTCAGTTTATCCCCAGCTTTCCTTGCATTTTTAACAATATTTTTCTTATACCCCTTCTCACTAAGGCGTATAGCCAAACCTTCAGATTGTGCCACATATTTTTCATTGTCAGAGCAGTTCCTTCTTAAGCGAACAAATGATCCTTTTGCTACCGCTCTAAACACACTCTTTGGGTGACAACTATTTGCGTGCAATAATGTATTCCCTGTGATGGGTTTCCTATATACTAAGGATGATACCTTTTTACCATGTACTCCAGTTAACGTTACACAATTATACTAAAATGCAAAACCAATACCCAATTCATTCACATTCAGCCAATACACAAATTATCGTATGTCTGATGTGCCTCCTATACAAATGAATAGCAAATTATCTATAAATTGTTAGAAATCCCTTCAAGCAGGATATTGTTTTTTTCAATCTCCAAATATGTGTTACTCCTCCCACCACCCCATAAAGAGGTTGGCGTAGGAGGGGCCAAACTTGATTGACTGAGATAGAACCTACAATTTTAAACAACTTTCAAATTTACTTCTATCATATTTTCTTCATTTTTTGTTATCCTTTGTTGAATAGCAGGCATGTAAGCTCAGGAATATGCATGTGTCTACAGCAGTTTTGCAGCAATGTTATACATAAGCTAGAGCACTAGATAGCAGCACTCTTTCCTGTCATGTAGTTCTTCAAGAATGCGCACGCTACCTACCTAGGTATCTCCTCAACAACGAATAACATGAGAATGAAGCAAGTTTGATAGTAGAAGTCAATTTGAAACTTTTTTAAAATTGTATTCTCTATCTGAATAATAAAAGAAAAAAGGTTGTGTTTCAAGTCCCTTTAAGCATAGCTTTAAACCTAACTAAAGTCATAAACGTAAGCATAACCCTTTCCATAAACATAACCCTAATGACAGCCGCAAGCATAATATGACAGTAATGCAACCTAAACCCATTTAAATGTATGCACAAAAGCACATTAAGAAACAGGTGAAAGGATTAGAGAGAAAGGGAAGAAAGAGATGCAGAAACCCGGGGGTAGGGGTGGAATTAAATCCCCTGTCATTTTAATGATGGATAAATATGCTAGTGTTTAAAATAACTTGCAGTTTCCTAGTAACTGCTAATGTGTTTTCAGTGAGTGACGTGAGTTACAGTGATGAAAATACTCTACTGTTTACTAATTATACACGTTCCCATACACACGATATTATCAGAAGCAGAGCTGTACTTATATTCTGCTAGTTTACATTCAAAATGATCATATAATGAGCAGCCAGTTGCTAGATAAGGAATTTTTCTCCATGATTCATAGCCATAAAAACCAGCAGCAATGAGCACATGGAACTTGTGCTGCTGTATAGATCAGATGCCAGCTTGAATATTTTGTTATTGCAGTTATATTGTGTTTCTTTAATTTGCGAATAATTGCACCAACTGTTGTCACCTTCTCACCAAGCTGCTTGGTGATGGTCTTGTAACTCATTTCAGCCTTGTGTAGGTCTACAATCTTGTCCCTGACATCCTTGGACAGCTCTTAGGTCTTGGCCATGGTGGAGAGTTTGGAATCTGATTGATTGATTGCTTCAGTGGACAGGTGTCTTTTATACAGGTAACAAGCTGAGATTAGGAGCATTCCCTTTAAGAGAGTGCTCCTAATCTCAGCTCGTTACCTGTATAAAAGACACCTGGGAGCCAGAAATCTTGCTTATTGATAGGGGATCAATTACTTATCTCACTCATTAAAATGCAAATCAATTTATAAAAAAAATTAAATGCATTTTTCTGGATTTTTTGTTGTTTTGTTTCTCACTGTTCAAATAAACCTACCATTAAAAATATAGACTGATCATTTCTTTGTCAGTGAGCAAACGTACATAATCAGCAGGAGATCAAATACATTTTTCCCTCACTGTAAATACATTTATATACAATGTTTAAAATATACACATTTCCAGTATAATGCATATGAATTTAAGTATTGTATAGGTTTTAAACATGTTTAAAATCTATACAATACTTAAATTAAAATGCATTATACAGGAAAATGCATATAATTAAAAAATTGAACATGCATATACTACTCCTCTAAACTATTAACCCCTATGCACCCTCACCCTCAGAACATCTTAACTCTGCTACACTATTAACCCTTAACCTCCCATAACCTATTACCCTAACCACCCTAACCTTTTAACTCCTAAACCACCTCATCCCCCAAAAGCAAACACCCCCTAAGCTATTAACTCCTAAACTGCCACAACCCAAAACACAAACTAGCCCTACACTACTTCACTGCCTAACACAGAATAACAAACACTAAAATAAAAAATATATAAAAACACATTACAAAAAAAAAGAAAGCACTACCAAAAATACCCCCCCCCAGTTATGCCTATACTTAAACTAAAGTCCTCTTAAAAAAAAGCCCACACCAAAAAAAAATCTATAATAACACTAAAACCTACTCTAACAATTGCCTTAAAGTGATTAAAGGGACAGTCTATACTAGAAACTGATCTTGTCCCAAAGTTAATTAACCTTGGGGCCAGACCAGAAATAATGTTATCCACCTTACATTTAAAGGGACAGTCTACACCAGAATATTTATTGTTTAAAAAGATAGATACCCATTCCCTAGTTTTGCACAACCAACACAGTTATATAAATACACTTTTTACCTCTGTGATTACCTTGTATCTAAGCCTCTGCAAACTGCTCCCTTATTTCAATTCTTTTGACAGACATCCATTTTAGCCAATCAGAGCTGGCTCACTTGAACTCCACGTGCGTGAGCACAGTGTTATCTATATGACACACATAAACTAACACCCTCTAGTAAGGAAAAACTGTAGGTGTTACCATCAACGATTTTTCCATATGTGTATATATATTCTTTATTAGGAGGATTGTATGTTATTTATTATTACTATAATCCTTCATAGATCACATTTAAATGTTTTCCCATTTTTAGTATGTAAAAAGTTTTTTTATCAATACCGTTTCAGTCCTCCAATAGTATGGTAGGACACTTGTACACCTCCTGAATGCCTTGTGTTTAACCAATGATATAGGACTTCTATACACGCCCACATTTGCTAAACAGTCTCTCTTCCTCAGAATGTGACGTTATTACGTAGTCACTGGATCCTACGCTTTGTTTTGATTTTGCAGAGACGTTTATATTGGTGGTAGTTTCATTGACGTCCCGCTTGTAGCTACTCCGACATTGGCCCGGACAAAATGATATGTACGTATAGAGTTGTACCTTTTATAAATATACATTTAAAACACGCATTTCCCCTTTAGATAGATCAGGCAAAATACCATCAGTCCATATTGACGAATATTACAGTGATTGTTCACATTTATATATTTGCACTAGAGTTCATTCCTGATATGTTAGAGGCCACAATCGAACTCAGATTATGATGATAATTTAGAAACATTTTATTTCAGTAATTCTTATACTACATATTCATCTCCTATACAAAGACTCCTTCTTAATGAGAAATATATATTATAAACGAAGGGTTAAAATGCTGAGAATCTACCCCTTAGAGGGAGATTCCCAGGTGTATGTTATTTTCTTAATTGCATTGATTGGTAAGGTTGGTATATATTAGGGTTATGATCAGTATGTTTTATATGCCAGATGAAACAGCGTTGATGCTAGAAATACGTTGCATTTAAATAAGGAGGGTCACTTCATGCCCACCTTATGGTTACTGATTTTATTGTTTTAAATAAATTTTGTTTTTAACCAACATTGGAACCTTTACTGAGTGCCATATTTTTACCACCTTCCAATTACCACCTCTGGGACCGGTTCTGTTCATTGTGGAGGTCTCTGTGGGTCATCTGTTACTTGCCTGAGTCCTGATTTCTGTGGAGCTTCTCCTGTTGGCAATCCATACCAGCTCAAGGATATTAGAGCCAAAGTGTTCCTGTATACACGGCGGAGAGTCCAGCAAGCTGGGTTGCTGTTGATCACCCAGTATGCGCCTAATAGCACTGTCTGAGTGCTCCACTAAAATGTGAGTACCCTGTTGTGGGTAAATATAAGCTGTTTTACCTGCTTAACTAGTACACACAAGCGCCTCTCTTTTTCTCCCTATCTTCTTTGCAGACGTCATACCTATCTGATGTGAGGAGAGTGCTGCCTGCTTTTGGAAAATTTCTACATATCTGACAACTCCCATATATATTTATCTGTTTAACAGATTCCATCTCTCTCTCTAGATTTGGATTCACCTCTGGGACTATTTCAAATAGAGACTCTGGTATATTTATATATTTTTATTTATAATTATTATTTTTTTATTGTTTTTTGGAATGTTGTATGTTTATATGGGAACACTATTTTGAACTATTCCCTAGTATACCTTATTTATAAGCGCCCCCTATTAGGATGTCTTTAGAGAGATACTCTTGTTTGTAAACTAACACCCTCTAGTGATGAAAAACTGTAAAAATGCCCTGAGAGAAGAGGCAGCCTTCAAAGGCTTAGAGATTAGCATATGAACCTCCTAGGTTTAGCTTTCAACTAAGAATACTAAGAAAACAAAGCGAAATTGGTGATAAAAGTAAATTAGAAAATTGTTTGAAATTACATTCTCTATCTGAATCATGAAAGTTTATTTTGGACTAGACTGTCCCTTTAAGCTCTTTTACTTGGGAAAAAAAAAAACCCTATTCTAAATTGAAAGTAACCCCCACCCCCAAATAAAACGGCTCTCTTAAAAAAAACTAAGCTAAAAATTGCCTGAGAAGTGCATTTGGTACTGCATTGGCCTAAAATAATTATAGCTCTTTTGCTTTTAAAAATAAAATAATGTTCTAAAAAAGGCTACCCTAAAAATTACCTATACTAAAAAAAAGATTGCCCTAAGATGGGCATTTGGTAGGGCATTGTCCTTAGAAAGGCATTTGGTAAAAAATGAAGAAGCAGATTAAGTAGTGTAGGGGTAGTTTAAGATGGGGGATTATTGCGGTATAGGGCTTAAGTAGTGTAGGGGTTATTGCTGTGAGGGTTTATGGCGGTATAGGGGTTAAGTAGTGTAGGGGTTATTGCATTGTGGAGATTATGGTGGTTTGGGTATTATTGGTATAGGCTATGGTGTGTTTATTATAATATTTTGTTGAGCAATATATTTAAAGAGACGCTTTACAATGCCAATGTAGGTGTTAATGCTGCTTGGAATATTTCGCCAGCATCGCCACCCATTGCAATGTATAGTAGAACGCCTCTCAACAATGTTGCCTTTAAACAGTAATGTTGGCCCTTTTGAATATTTCATCTGCTTTCTCGACATTGCGCCGAATACCTTTTGAATATGTTGCCACATTGCAGCACTTTTGATCATCAGGGCCTGAGTATTGGGGTTTTGTATACAGACAAAGATAATATAGAGAGGCATGTGTGTGTGTATACAGAAACCTGGTGGTGGTTTCAAAGAGCAAACCCAGCTATTTCATATTAAAAAATAAACATAAATAAGCAAATTGTCATACATTGTATATACTGCAGCTGGTATAGCTAGTAATTGGAAACACATTAAAGGAAAAACTATTTTACAATATACTGTCATTTCAAGTAATGGAGAAAAGGTGGTGAACTTCAGTAAGGTGCTAAGTTATATTCACAGGACTCTCAAATATGCAGAAAGTGTAGAATTATATTTTCCCATTTAGGACCCAAAACAATGTTGTGCATTACTTGGTGAAGTCAGAGAGTATAATGTTGAGAGAGAGAGAGAGAGAGAGAGAGAGAGAGAGAGAGAATGGGGAAGGAATGTTGAAATTTAGGAATGTGGTGGGAAATAAAAGGGTGGCAGCTAGAGGAATGTTGATGAAGGAAAGGTATGGGTTAGAAATCATCAGCCAGTCCCTAAGTATAAAGCCACCAGTCTTCAAGGTGACGCCTGAAATATATTATTGCCTTTAGCTTGCTTTGGTTTTCAGAGAGATTCATATTTAAATACAAAACCCCTTTGGGCGCTAAAGAGTTGTCATATTCTGAAGTATTTATTTTGGTTTCATCTTTGTTTCTTAGAGGATTTTGTTATATTTTCAGTCAGGCACATAAAATATATGTACTTTTCTTTAAAATTGGAAATTCAAGTAATCTCAAGTCTTTTCATTGTATATGTTATATAACAGCTAGGGTTGCCAGGTCTCCAGTATTCAACAGGACAGTCAGTATTTCAGCAGGATGTCCAGTAAAAAAAACACTAAAGTTTTTTTTTTTTTTTTAAAACTTCCTGTTTGCAGACTAATTTATAAGTCTTTTATACCTTTATGCAATTACAAAAATGTCACTAAAAGAACAAAGAAGTTATACTGCATATGCATTACTCTGTGTGTTCCTGGCAACTAGAGATGTGCATTCAGGATTCGGACAAATGCAAATTTGGCCTGATTTTGCTGATCCATTGTGTTGCTTGCTATATGAAGAGCCAAATTATTGTTTGACAAAATCAATTTGTTCATTCGTTAATGACATTATGCACAAAAAAAGTTGTAGGAATGGGGGAGGAGTTATATTGTTTAGTCTTCTCCAGAATTTTCATTTTTTTAAAATATAGATAATCTCTTTATTACCCATTCCCCAGTTTTGCATAACCAACACGGTTATATTAATATACTTTTTACCTCTGTGATTACCTTTTATCTAAGCCTCTGCAGACTGCCCCCTTATTTCAGTTCTTTTGACAGACTTACATTTGAGCCAATCAGTGCTGACTCCTAGATTACTACACAGGCATGAGCGGAATGTTTTATATATATATATATATATATATATATATATATATGGCACACCTGAACAAATGCACTCTAGCTGTAAAAACGGTCAAATGCATTCAGATAAGAGACGTCCTTCAAAGGCTTAGAAAATTAGCATATGCGCCTACCTAGGTTTAGATTTCAACTAAGAATACCAAGAGAACAAAGCAAATTTGATGATAAAAGTAAATTAGAAAGTTGTATAAAATGGCATACCCTATGTGGGGCCCAATCCAATATGCAGAGTCGCCCGAAAAAGCCGGCGACGCCGGTTTTTGCGCGTTTTTGTTGTTACATATACGGCGTAGGAATTTTTACTCCCATAGGCTAACATGGGACCGTGTCGTAAGTCGGTATCCAATATCCAGCGCAAGGCCTTACGTGGCGAAATCTTACTCCATTTTCACCTCGCCATAAAAAGCAGCCGTAGCAGGCCTTGCGCTGAGTATGGGAGCACCGTAACTCCCTAAAATGCCTGCAAAAAAAAACCTAACACCTAATGCATGCGCAATGTCTATCTACCTGTCAACCGCAATCCCCCACCGCAATAACTAATAAAGTGTATTAACCCCTAAACCGCCATAGCCCACACCGCAATAAACCTATTCTATTATTAACCCCTAAACCGCCATAGCCCACATAGCCTATTAAATCTATTAACCCCTAATCTGCCGCCGCCAACGTCGCCACCACTATAATAAAGTTATTAACTCATAAACCTAAGTCTAACCCTAACACCCCCCTAACTTAATTATTATTTAAATAAATCTAAATAATATTACTATTATTAACTAAAGTATTCCTATTTAAAACTAAAATTCATTAAAATTATGGGGGGAGATAAAAAACTGAAATTAAAATCCTCCATGTCTCAAAATTAAATCAATCTAAATATTTGCATAGGAAATTAGCACATCTAGGCAAGATTCCCCGCTCGCTTTTCCCAGAAATACCTCATATACAATGTTACCAATGCACAAGAGAATTCTGGGTAAGATATGCAAATTATATATGCAAATTCTCAGATTTTTTGCTTCAAAATACTGTTTTAACATAGCTATCCTTTTAACAGGATTATTGCAGAAAACCAGAAATCACTCACTAGACAACCTGTTTCGTTCTTTTTGGAACTCATCAGTAGGAGATAGATTTCTGGTTGCTGCATTGGTAAAGCTATTTTCAAGGTTAAACCAAATACTTACCTATAAAATAAACCCTAAGATAGCTACAATATAATTAATAATTACATTGTAGCTATTTTAGGATTTATTTTTATTTTACAGGCAACTTTGTATTTATTTTAACTAGGTACAATAGCTATTAAATAGTTAATAACTATTTAATAGCTACCTAGTTAAAACAATTACAAAATTTTCTGTAAAATAAATGCTAACCTAAGTTACAATTACACCTAACACTACACTATCATTAAATAAATTAAATTAATTAACTACAATTAGCTAAAATTAAATACAATTAACTAAAATAAACTAAGGTACAAAAAAAACAAAACACTAAATTACAGAATTTTTTTTTACAAGAAGTTTAAACTAATTACACCTAATCTAAGCCCCCTAATAAAATAAAAAAGCCCCCCAAAATAATAAAATGCCCTACCCTATACTAAATTACAAATAGCCCTTAAAAGGGCCTTTTGCTGGGCATTGCCCCAAAGTAATCAGCTCTTTTACCTGTAAAAGAAAATTACAATACCCCCCAACATTACAACCCACCACCCACACACCCCTACTCTAAAACCCACCCAATCCCCCCTTAAAAAACCTAACACTACCCCATTGAAGATCACCCTACCTTGAGCCGTCTTCACCCAGCCGGGCACAAGTGGTCATCTGATCCGGGCAGAAGTCTTCATCCGATGGGGCAGAAGAGGACATCCAGACCGGCAGAAGTCTTCATCCTATCTGGGCAGAAGAGGACATCCGGACCGGCAGAAGGCTTCATCCAAGCGGCATCTTCTATCTTCTTCCATCTGATGAGGAGCGGCTCCATCTTGAAGACATCCAATGCGGAGCATCCTTCCAGCACGACGACTACTCGACGAATGACGGTTCCTTTAAATGACGTCCCTCGAATTTCGATTGGCTGATAGGATTCTATCAGCTTAATCGGAATTAAGGTAGGAAAAATCCGATTGGCTGATTGGATCAGCCAATAGAATGCGAGATCAATTCTATTGGCTGATCCAATCAGCCAATCGGATTGAACTTCAATCCGATTGGCTGATTAAATCAACCAATCAGATTTTTCCTACCTTAATTCCGATTGGCTAATAGAGTCCTATCAGCAAATCAGAATTCGAGGGACGCCATCTTGGATGACGTCATTTAAAGGAACCGTCATTTGTCGTTAGTCCGTCGTGCTGGAAGGATGCTCCGCATTGGATGTCTTCAAGATGGAGCCGCTCCTCGTCAGATGGAAGAAGATAGAAGATGCCGCTTGGATGAAGCCTTCTGCCGGTCCGGATGTCCTCTTCTGCGCAGATAGGATGAAGACTTCTGCCGGTCTGGATGTCCTCTTCTGCCCCATCGGATGAAGACTTCTGCCCGGATCGGATGACCACTTGTGCCCAGCTGGGTGAAGACGGCTCAAGGTAGGGTGATCTTCAAGGGGGTAGTGTTAGGTTTTTTAAGGGGGGATTGGGTGGGTTTTAGAGTAGGGGTGTGTGGGTGGTAGGTTGTAATGTTGGGGGGGAATTGTACTTTTTTTTACAGGTAAAAGAGCTGATTACTTTGGGGCAATGCCCCGCAAAAAGCCCTTTTAAGGGCTATTTGTAATTTAGTATAGGGTAGGGCATTTTATTATTTTGGGGGGCTTTTTTATTTTATTAGGGGGCTTAGATTAGGTGTAATTAGTTTAAACTTCTTGTAATTTTTTTTATTTTCTGTAATTTAGTGGGGGGTTTTTGTACTTTAGTTTATTTTATTTAATTGTATTTAATTTTAGGTAATTGTAGTTAATTTATTTAATTAATTGAATGATAGTGTAGTGTTAGGTGTAATTGTAACTTAGGTTAGGTTTTATTTTACAGGTATATTTGTAATTACTTTAACTAGGTAGCTATTAAATAGTTGTTAACTATTTAATAGCTATTGTACCTAGTTAAAATAAATACAAAGTTGCCTGTAAAATAAAAATAAATCCTAAAATAGCTACAATGTAATTATTAATTATATTGTAGCTATCGTAGGGTTTATTTTATAGGTAAGTATTTAGTTTTAACTAGGAATAATTTAGTTAATAATAGTAATATTATTTAGATTCATTTAAATAATAATTAAGTTAGGGGGGTGCTAGGGTTAGGGTTAGACTTAGGTTTAGGGGTTAATAACTTTATTATAGTGTCGGCGACGTTGGCTGCGGCAGATTAGGGGTTAATAGATTTAATAGGCTATGTGGGCTACGGCGGTTTAGGGGTTAATACTAGGATAGGTTTATTGCGGTGTGGGCTATGGCGGTTTAGGGGTTAATACTAGAATCGGTTTATTGCAGTGTGGGCTATGGTGGTTTAGGGGTTAATAATTAGGCTTATTGCGAAATAAATGTGATAACAAAAATCATAAAAGGAAAACCAAATAAAGTTCTGAATCAAGGATATGTCTGTGTCCTCTGGATGAGTTTTTCAGCTTGTTAGCATTCCTCAGTGAGATCCCATAAAAAAAGAAACAGAAAATTGCAACATAGTGTGAATCTGTAATGGCACTTTGAGGAAGTAGTTGTTTTGTAACAAATGACTACTCACATTTGTTGGAGCTTTCCACTAAGCTCAAGGATATGCGCACTCCCACTTTATACTGATGGGAAAACAGTACACTAGGCAAAACTTGGATACAAATTTATTTTAACCCCTTAACGACCAAGGACGTACGCCACACGTCCTCAAAAAAAATGCAGTTAATGACCGAGGACGTGTGGCGTACGTCCTTGGTCTGGAAAGCAGCTGGAAGCGATCCTGCTCGCTTCCAGCTGCTTTCCGGTTATTGCAGTGATGCCTCGATATGGAGGCATCCTGCAATAACCCCCCTTGGCCATCCGATGCAGAGAGAGCCACTCTGTGGCCCTCTCTGCACCGGACATCGATGGCCGGTATCGTTGGTGGGTGGGAGCCGACTTGGGAGGCGGGTGGGCGGCCATCGGTGAGATCTGGAAGGTGGAGGGGGGCGGGATCGGGGGCGGAGCCTTCGGGGGCGCGCACGGGCGCGCGCGCGCGTGCACGGGGCGGGAGCGGGTGGGAACCGCTACACTACAGAAATTTTTTTATAAGTATATTGTCAAATAAAATTAAATACTTTTTTACCAAAGCATCTAAGGGATCTGGAGGGGTGGGGGGTTGGTATTGGGGGGGGGGAAGCTACACTACAGAAAAGGGACATTTTTTAATAAAAAAAAAAGCATATTATTCACTAAAATGGGTACTGGCAGACAGCTGCCAGTACCCAAGATGGCGCACATTAAGTCAGAGGGGGAGGGTTAGAGAGCTGTTTGGTGGGGGATCAGTGAGGTTGGGGGCTAAGGGGGATCCTACACAGAAGCATATGTAAATATGCAAAAAAAAATGCACAAAAAAGCCCAAATTTTCCTTTTATTTTAGTACTGGCAGAGTTTCTGCCAGTACTTAAGATGGCGGGGACATTTGTGGGGTAGGGGAGGGAAGAGAGATGTTTGGGAGGGATCAGGGGGTCTGATGATTCAGGTGGGAGGCTGATCTTTACACTAAAGCTAAAATTAACCCTGCAAGCTCCCTACAAGCTACCTAATTAACCCCTTCACTGCTAGCCATAATACACGTGTGATGCGCAGCGCCATTTAGCAGCATTCTAATTACCAAAAAGCAACGCCAAAGTCATATATGTCTGCTATTTATGAACAAAGGGGATCCCATAGAAGCATTTACAACCATTTGTGCCATAATTGCACAAGCTGTTTGTAAATGATTTCAGTGAGAAACCTAAAATTGTGAAAAATTTAACGTTTTTTTTAATTTGATCGCATTTGGCGGTGAAATGGTGGCATGAAATATACCAAAATGGGCCTAGATCAATACTTGGGGTTGTCTACTACACTACACTAAAGCTAAAATTAACCCTAGAAGCTCCCTACATGCTCCCTAATTAACCCCTTCACTGCTGGGCATAATACACGTGTGGTGCGCAGTGGCATTTAGCGGCCTTCTAATTACCAAAAAGCAATGCCAAAGCCATATATGTCTAATATTTCTGAACAAAGGGGATCCCAGAGAAGAATTTACAACCATTTATGCCATAATTGCACAAGCAGTTTGTAAATAATTTCAGTGAGAAACTGAAAGTTTGTGAAAAAAATTGTGAAAAAGTGAACGATTTTTTGTATTTGATCGCATTTGGCTGTGAAATGGTGGCATGAAATATACCAAAATGGGCCTAGATCAATACTTTGGGATGTCTTCTAAAAAAATATATATACATGTCAATGGATATTCAGGGATTCCTGAAAGATATCAGTGTCCCAATGTAACTAGCGCTAATTTTGAAAAAAAATGGTTTGAAAATAGCAAAGTGCTACTTGTATTTATGGCCCTATAAGTTACAAAAAAAGCAAAGAACATGTTAACATTTGGTATTTCTAAACTCAGGACAAAATTTAGAAACTATTTAGCATGGGTGTTTTTTGGTGGTTGTAGATATGTAACAGATTTTGGGGTTCAAAGTTAGAAAAAAGTGTGTTTTTTTCCATTTTTCCTCATATTTTATAATTTTTTTATAGTAAATGATAAGATATGATGAAAATAATGGTATTTTTAGAAAGTCCATTTAATGGCGAGAAAAACGGTATATAATATGTGTGGGTACAGTAAATGAGGAAGAGGAAAATTTCAGCTAAACACAAACACCGCAGAAATGTAAAAATAGCCTTGGTCCCAAACGGACAGAAAATGGAAAAGTGTTCTGGTCACTAAGGGGTTAAAATATATAAAAGCGTCACATAAGCCTTGATAACACCACAATGTAAGGGTACAAAAGCAGATATGCTGTAACAAATGCTTCAAATCGCCAAACTTGCAAAGAGGTAAATGGATCAGCAGGAGTGTGACCGCTGAAACCAAAACCTTTTTAGTAGCAAGACAATAGCGCTAAGCCCCCAGGTGTCCCGGCTAGTGTAGAGACGCAATAAAACTCAATATAGAACAGTTCAGTTCTGACGTACGTTTCGCTGGTATGCTTTGTCAAGGAATGTTAGTGCGCATGTCCAAGAGTCCTTTTAAACAATCCATTGATGAGTTTCTGCCAGGTTTGTGGTTACATCCTCCATTTTGAGAACTTTATTTGGTTTTCCTTTTATGATTTTTGTTATCACATTTATTTCACATTTTTTCTTTGTGATATTCGGTATATTTATTGTAATTAGGCGTATTGCGTTGTGGGGGGTTGTGGGTCTAGGGGTTAATACATTTATTATTAGAAGTGAGAGGGGGGATTGCGGACATAGGGGTATACGTGTCGGGCTTATTTTTGGGAGGCATGTTAGACAGTTACGGGAGATTTAAAATTTTAGTTAGTTTTCTTAGGCGCCGGCAGTTTCTAAAGTGCCGTAAGTCACTGGCGACTCCAGAAATTTGTACTTACGCTCATTTCTGGACATCGCTAGTATATCAGACTTACGGCACTTTAGGAACTGCCGGCGCCGTATATGTAATACTCCAATGTGTGAGGTGAAATTCCTGGTGGCGCTGGTTCCCTCGCTTGCACCGAAACCTACGCCGTATATTGGATCGCGCCCCTGAATCATGGAATTTTAATTTTGACTAGACTGTCCCTTTAATAAGCTCCTTTGTTTGTAATGATGTAAAAGGGGTCTTTGTGTATCATTTGTGTATCCAATCCTGCCATAGTATTACTAATGACTGATGTTAGAGACATCTGGTCACTTGCTAAATGCTGGATTTTGGTCATACAGGAGTTTTATATTGTTTTAACATTGAAAAAACTTTCCAATTGACTCCTTTTTCTATCTAAATTACTTCATTTTCTGGTTATCCTTTATTGAAAATAATGCCTAGGCAGGCTCAGGAGCAGCAAAACACTACTGGGAGCTAGCTGCCGATTGGTGGCTGCACATATATGCCTCTTGTCATTGGCTTACCTAATGTCTTCAGATAACTCCCAGCAGTGCATTGCTGCTCCTTCAACAAAGGAGACTAAGAGCACAAAGCAAATCTGATCATATAAATACATTAAAAAGTTGTTTAAAATTGTATGATCTATCTGAATTATGAAAGAAAAATGTTGGGTTTCACATCCCTTTAAGGTACAGCTTAGGGAGGAGCCATTGGATGATCCTATCTACTACCTGTGCCCAGTTACCTGCAGGTTAAGCAGTATTTTTATGGAGGACAGTTGGTAACTCTAGTAGTAGCACATACTATGTATTTTCCGTGTTTAGCAGGGCAAAGCTCTATTTTTTATTCATTTTATAGTTATAAAATTATTTTTTTTACTAAAACAAACTAACTTTTATTTAGGAGTCCCAGGTTACTGAGCTAAAACATGTTTTTTACGTGACAGATCTCACGGTTCAGTAAAAATCATACAGCAGTAGATTGATCAATCAGGACGTGTTTTGAAGCAGAGGTAAACCTTACTTGAACGTCCTTGCACTTCACTGCATTAAAAGCAGTCACATGTCTGTATAGTATACCTGCTGGGCAAGTCTTCAATTGTTTTATAGGGGCAATGTGTGTTCCTGTAAATGTATCCTCAATAACAAGACATACAGTGCTTTAACAAAACTAAGAATTTCAAAGTCCAAAAGCAGTCATAATAATACAGTGTAGAACAATCATGTGACTCTAAGCACATACAGTATTTGCAGCTAGAATATAGCTTAGAGTTTGTAAACTGCACGTTGGTTCAGCATAACTGACGTTCTTTTATAAATCAATTTGTAGCCAATCAAAAAATCTTACAAAATATACACTAGCAATTTAAAGGGACATTACATCATGATTCAGATAGAGAATACCATTTTAAACAACTTTCTAATTTACTTCTATTATCTAATTTCATAATTCTCTTGATATTCTTTCCTGAAAAGCATATCCAGATAGACTCAGTTGCTTCTGATTGGTGGCTGCACATAGATGTCTCATGTGATTGACTCACCCCTGTGCATTGCTATTTCTTTAACTAAGAATATCTAAAGAATGAAGCAAATTAGATAATAAAAGTAAATTGGAATGTTGTTTAAAATTGTATTCTCTGTCTAAATTATGAAAGAAAATTTGTAGGTTTAATGTCCCTTTAATATCTACATTAGAAACAGCTAAGTATAAATGAAATGTTCTGCTTTTGAAGCCAGGAGAAATGTTTGGAATCTGCTGAGAGTTTCTTCTTCTTTGTAACGTATGCACCTGACTGGGCACAAAAGGATTTGAAGTGTTTAACTTTGTTTATCCAACATCACATGCTTTTCATCAGCCTTTGGCTGTTTGAATATAAAAGTCAAATTCCATGAGTACATGTTGCTGTCAGTTATTTTAATTTGACAACATGGAATTGGTATTAAATATTGTAACAGTTTTATATGTACAACTGGCAAATACATTTAAAGGATATTTTTAATGGACTCTATATATGTTATAACCTTTTATGCTAATAATCTAGGCATTATAAATGTTTGTTTACTAATATTTGTGTTTATGACCTTGTTGTTTGCAAACTTTTTCAAACACTGAATATAAACTAAATATAAAATTTTTATGTTGAAACATCAGCTTTAATATATATGATTACATTTTTAGGTAATTTTCCTAGACATAAAGGGTAAAAATTCCATCTACAAATAGTAATTATAACAAATTTGAAACATTTTTAAAACATTTATCAAACACATATTAAATACAATGTTAGAAATATTTAAGAATTATCTTTAAGAATTTATATCTAAAGAGTACCTACAAATATTAATATAAAATATGTTAAAATCCTTAAATATTATATATTAAGGTAATAAATAATTCATAATTACTGTATATAAATACAACATTAGTTAACACCATGAAGAAGAACATTTTAAATAAACATAGATTAAATTAAATAGTTTATTAAATATTTTTAAAATATATTTTATGTGTATTGCTGCTAAATTGATCTCAGGTGAGAGTGGCATATGTGAAAAAAAACTCTTGTGTACCATCAGGTTAGGGTTGCTAGGCAACACACTTTGGGATGCTAATTTTAGAAATTACTGAGTTGCTAAGAATTAAATAAAAATCAGACTAGGGTTATAGTTAACATCTGGAAAAAAAAATGTGCACCTACAAAATAGACAGAGAATGTATGTAAACCTATTGAAAATAGAAGCCAATATTCCTTTACACCAGCTAAATAATTAATAATTATTTTTTAACTAGCACATTTTTTTCTCTTGTCTTCACTATATTTTCTCAGGTAATCTGGAGTACTTAGTTTTTGGCACAGAAGGTAGATTGCTCATGAATTTTTATTAAATATTCTGAATTATGGTTTATTCAGGGATAATTTGAAATAGATATTAGATTTATATTGATTTGTATTTCACATTTCTCATTAATGTAAGTGTATATCATTTATTGTTATAATGACGTAGAATTTCACTGTAATGTCACATGATGAGTTAATTTGTCTGAACTGTTGTCTATATGGTGTCTGATAGTCTGATTGCCACACTGGATACACACCCACATGTTGAGTAATACCAGATCTCTTTATTACACAGTAGTGAGAGGTAAATCTTTAGTGTTAGGTAAGGAGTGGCTGATCCACTCATACTCTTTTTATATCCTGCCCACATCTGATGGGACTTGCCTTGGATTCTGAATTATGTTATCTACTTCATAATTAAAAGGGACAATAAACTGCAAAAATACATTAAATACAAGAATACGAATTTCAATTTAAATTTAAGAATTTGGCAAGTGGGAGTGCGCTATCTACTGTCTATTAAATACAATCCAGATATTGCTGTTTAAAGAGACGGTCTACTCCAGAACTTTTATTGTTTAATAGATAGAACATCCCTTTATTATCCATTCTCTCCAGTTTTGCAAAAACACCACTGTTATATTAATACACTTTTTACCTCTGTGATTAGCCTTGTATCTAATCCTCTGCAGACTGCCCCCTTATTTTAGTTCTTTTGACAGACTTACATTTTAACCAATCTGTGCGGACTCCTAGGCAACTCCACGGGGGCATGAGCACAATGTTATCTATATGATGCACATGAACTACCGCTGTCTAGCTGTGAAAAACTCTCAAAATGCACGAGATAAGAGGCAGCCTTAAAGGGACATAATGCACTCATTTTTTCTTTGCATAAATGTTTTGTAGATGATCTATTTATATAGCCCATAACGTTTTTTTTTAAAAAAATAAATGTATAGTTTTGCTTATTTTTAAATAACATTGCTCTGATTTTCAGACTCCTAACCAAGCCCCAAACTTTTATGTGAATACTGTCAGCTACCTTCTCCAGCTTGCTCCTGTTTGTGTAAATGGTCTTTTCATATGCAAAAGAAGGGGGAGGGTCTTATTTGCCACTTGCCGTGGGCTTTCCAGCTACCTTTTCAACAGAGCCAAACTGACAGCTTCTAAGTAAGTTTTTAAACAGTTTTATACTGGATTTTTATATCAGTATCTGTGCATCTTATTCTTTATAGTAGTGTCTATTACATGCAATTATATGAAAATGAGTGTATACTGTCCCTTTAAAGGGCTTAGAAATTAGCATATGAGCCTCCATAGGGTTTGCTTTCAACAAAGAATAACAAGAGGACAAAGCACATTTAATGATAAAAGTAAATTGGAAAGTTGTTTAAAATTACATGCGCTATCTGAATTATGAAAGTTTAATTTTGACTTGACTGTCCCTTTAAAGAGGTTGTAGCTGAATGGGAAGTAAAATAAGCATCATTGAGGAGTCAGAGGTGTTTCCTTGCTGTGTATAGGGCGAGTGATACAGCATCTGATTGGCTGTACTGTCGATCAACACTAAATAGAAAAAAAAAAAATAGGCTTGGCAAGATGGGGGTTAAAAGAGCACCCATGAAGGTGCAAAACTGCATTCTCCCTTTACTTATTTTTAACTCTTCATCATATTATAACATCTTCAAAATGCAAAGTAATGCAGGAGTATTTTATTCAGAAACTGCATTATATTATATGGTGGTGTACACTTTCTATTACAGACCCCTGGATGCTACTGAGAGCTTTCAGATTCTCACTTTCTTTCTTTCTTTCTTTCTTTCTTTCTTTCTTTCTTTCTTTCTTTCTTTCTTTCTTTCTTTCTTTCTTTCTTTCTTTCTTTCTTTCTCAATTTCAGGTACATAGAACAAAAAAAGCATTATGAAAACAAACAAATAGTACATAAATATCCAGCTGACCTTACCATATAGTTAACATACAAATAAATCAGTGCATATAATTTAAAAAAAATCTTATCTATATCCATTTTAATGGCTCCATTTTATCTGAGAAAGGTTAGAGTTTACACAAGGAAGAAAATACTTGTTTCTGAACTGAAGAATCTAATGATTTAATCAAATGACCTCATTTTACTAAAAACATTTTTGGTCTTAGTTTCTTATCTATTAGGACATCAAAAACTTCTATGATTAACTGTTCTAGTATTGATGCCTGAATTGACCTAAAATTGGGAATACCAGAATTTAGCCATTCATTTAATAGTTTTTTTCCTGGTAACCAACATAACAATTGACAAGAACATAGGTTTTTCACTGATATTATAAAAATTAATATAAATTCTAGTTATTATTTTGGAGGCCCAAAGTTAATAATAATAATGTTATCCACCTTACATTTAACACATTTATTTTTGCAAGAAAGGCATTTTGCAGTTCTCCTAGGGGTTAAATAAAATTAATGAATCATTTTCACTTGAGATTCTCTAAAATAGGATTCAAGAATAACCTGTTTCACTCATTTAAAGGGATGTTCTGGTCAAAATTTAAAGGGACATAAAACACTAAAAACATGCTAGATAGAATGATGCATTCAAAGAAAAGATTAGTCCATGACTAACATGTAGATGTATTTTTTAAAGTTTCATTAGTTGTTTAAAAAGTGACAAAATAAGTGTAAAGTTTTAGTGTCTATAAAACACTGGGAGCTGCCATGTTGTAACTTGTGTTACCTTCTCTGCTGTGGCCAATTAGGGACCGTTATAAATAGGTCACTAGAGTGTGCAACCAATGGTTGTGCTGGATTTAACAGTGTTCTGCACTTCCATTTCTAACAGGAACTGAAAAGCTCACAATTTCAGATTGGAATTACAGGCAAAGAGGACAAAATAAATAATGAAAGTATATTGCAGAGTTGTTTTATACATACAATTTATCATTTTATATTACTATCTCAAAGTGTTTAATGTCCCTTTAAAGGGACAGTCTACACCAGAATTGTTATTGTTTTAAAAGATAGATAATCCCTTTTTTACCCATTCCCCAGTTTTGCATAACCAACACCGTGATATTTAGATATTTTTTACCTCTGTGATTATCTTGTATCTGAGCCTCTGCAAACAGCCCCTTTTTTCAGTTCTTTTGACAGACTTGCAGTTTAGCCAATCAGTGATAGCTCCCAGGTAACTTCACGTGCATGAGCACAGTGTTATCTATATGAAATTCATGAACTAACACCCTCTAGTGGTGAAAAACCTGTTAAAATGCATTCTTAAAGGGTCAGTAAACCTTAAAATTAATGTTATATAATTCTGCACATAGTGCAGAATTATATAACATTATATTAGTCAACCATTATTTAACATAATATTGCCTTTTTATTTTTAGCAAAAAACGCTGTTTTACAGACCCGCTCTCTGGGCTCTGCTGAGCGGGTCTGTTTTTTTTCCTCAGCGCATCGGGCCAGCTGTATAGTCACAGCCCGGCCCGACCGCGCCATAAGACTAAGTGCAGCTCGCTCCTGCTGTCAGACAGAGCGGGAGCGAGCTGCACTTAGTCTTATGGCGCGGTCGGGCCGGGCTGTGACTATACAGCTGGCCCGATGCGCTGAGAAAAAAAACAGACGCGCTCAGCAGAGCCCAGAGAGCGGGTCTGTAAAACAGCGTTTTTTGCTAAAAATAAAAAGGCAATATTATGTTAAATAATGGTTGGCTAATATAATGTTATATAATTCTGCACTATGTGCAGAATTATATAACATTAATTTTAAGGTTTACTGTCCCTTTAAGAGGCTGCCTTCAAGGTCTAAGAAATTAGCATATGAACCTCCTAGGTTAAGCTTTCAACTAAGAATACCAAGAGAACAAAGCAAAATTGGTGATAAAAGTAAATTGGAAAATTGTTTAAAATTACATGCTCTATCTGAATCATGAAAGTTTATTTTGGACTAGACTGTCCCTTTAAGCTAGATATACTCAGTGCACCAGCACTTTAAAGGGACACTCAGGTTTAATTCAATTTTCATGATTCAGATACAGCATGTAATTTTAAACAACTTTCCAATTTACTTCCATTAAAAAAAATGTGCACAGTCTTTTATATTTACAATTTTTGAGTCACCAGATCCTACTGAGCATGTGCAAGAATTCACAGACTATACGTATATGCATTTGTGATTGGCTGATTGCTATCACATGGTACAAGGGGAGTGGAAATATACATAACTTTGAAATTTGTTATAAAAAAATCTACTACTCATTTGAAGTTCAGACCAAGTACTATTGCATTGTCTTGTTATCTTGCATTGGTCCTTTAAATACTGAAGCTGCTCAGAGCGCCAGTGAGGCTTATATTATAATTAACAAGTTGAGTCATTACCAGATGGTACAAGCGCTTTAGGCTCTTTGGGCAAGTGTTGTGTTTAAAATGCTGGTGCATGGGGCATACTTAAATACACCTTTGAAACAGTTAAAGCTTTTATTAGTAGCATTTTTGCTAATACTTGTATATTACAAAAATACTTCTATTCAAAACTGAAACGCATTCATGTGGATTCCAAGTTTTTCCTGAATGTCTCTTTAAAGGGACAGTCAACACTTACTTTAACATGTTTTTATATTGAAAATAACAAAACGGAGGTCCGCCTACACTATACCCCTCCTGCCTTGCCGCCTTGCTTCTGTCCTAATCAGCGGCGCTAACTACTCTAATACCCGGTAAATATGGATGCCGGACTCCCCCCACCATTACGTAGCTGCCTTCTTCTTCAACTGATAAGCAAATCAGAATCCAGTCCTCGGACTGAAATTGCACGCGCTTGCAATTTCTGTCCGATGCCTGGATTCTGATTTGCTTATCAGTTGAAGAAGAAGGCAGCTACGTAATGGTGGGGGGAGTCCGGCATCCATATTTACCGGGTATTAGAGTAGTTAGCGCCGCTGATTAGGACAGAAGCAAGGCGGCAAGGCAGGAGGGGTATAGTGTAGGCGGACCTCCGTTTTGTTATTTTCAATATAAAAACATGTTAAAGTAAGTGTTGACTGTCCCTTTAAGGCTTTTTTTTCTATATCAGCAGGCTACAACAACACTGAAGAATCATTCTGCCAACCCTCCTCAGTTTACTTAGAGCCTTAATAGATATGGCTTTTTATAACACCTTATATATTTCTGTTAAAGTATATTTCCCTTTTTCAAAGAGGGAAAAAGATATAAAAGGTAAATGTGGATCCCAGAGATATGGATACATTTATAAAATAACCATTATGTAATGTTTAACTTGCAAATACAAGTAGTAATGTGTTGGGAATTGGATTCTCACTTTATTAAATGTAATTTATCTATATTGAGCTCTGCTAGATTGTCAGGTTAATGTCTTTTAAAGGGGAAACGCCTTGTAATTAAAATATAATTTTCTTGTTTTGCTATTTATATCAACCAAGTCTAAATATTTAAAGACAAATTAACCGATTGTTTGCTTCAGTTGTTTTTCATAAGCCAAACTCCATCTACTGCTCATTTAAAGGTCTCTGTGGTTATAATGTTAGTAAAAAGTGCATTGTTTTGCAGGCTTAGCATAGAGGAATCTGAAGTGTGCTTTATCAGTTCTGAGAAAAAGTGGTAAAATAGATCATTAAAATTAACTGCAACTCATAGATAAAAGCATTGCAGCTTCAGAGCAGGAATCTGTTGGTGAGTGGCAGATGCGCATATTAGCCAATAACTGCTGGCTTTATTACAAGTACAGAGACTCTTGTTTTGCTTAAAGGAACACTGTACTTGAACATTTTTATTGTTAAAAAGATAGATAATCCCATTATTACCCATTACCCCGTTTTGCATAACCAACACTTTTATATTAATATATATGTTTTTACCTCTGTGATTACCTTTTACCTAAGCCTCTGACAGACTGACCCCTTATCTCAGTTCTTTTGACAGACTTGCATTTTAACCAATCAGTGCTGACTCATAAATAAAACCCCACGGGAGTGAGCATAATGTTTTCTATATGGCACACATGCACTAGCACTGTCTAACTCTGAAAAACTGTCAAAATGCTTTGAGATGAGAGACAGTCTTCAATGGCTAAGAAATCAGTTTATGAGCCTACCTACGTTTAGCTTTCAACACAGAATAACAAGTGAAAAAAAGCAAATTTAATGATAAAAATAAATTAAAAAGTTATTTGAAATTGCATGATCTATCTGAATCATGAAAGTTTAATTTCGACTAGACTTTTCCTTTAACGTTCATTTTATTGCTCTGAACAGCCTTTCAAAGTATACATAACTGCATAACATGCAGAAGAAAACAAAGTAGCCAATCAAATAGCAGTATTCAAATGAGCTGCAGAAATTAGCCAATGACTTTGCTCATAGTGACCATAAGCTGCTCAAAAAGTCCCAATTCCTCCTTTTTCTTTTTGTTGTTCAATAAAATAAGTGCATTTGAGTGTTCTGTCATTTTATTTACTCATATTACACTTTTCCATTTTTTTTTATCTTATAATCTTATATCATATTTTTCTTATCCCAATAATCAATTTTGTATTTTCAATGTATATATGTATTTTATGTAATTGTGTATGTATATATATATATATATATATATATATATATATATATATATATATATTTTTTTTTTTTTTTTTTTTTTTTTTTATCAAAATATCCCTTTAAGTTCTTGTTTTAATGTAAAAATGCCAGGGAAATCTTGCCCTCAAAACCTAATTAATAAAAAAAACTTGGCTTAAAGGGACACTGAACCCAAATTTTTTTCTTTCGGGATTCAGATAGAGCATGCAATTTTAAGCAACTTTCTAATTTACTCCTATTCTTTATTTGAAAAAGAAAGTCCAGACCCTGGACAGCACTTGTTTATTGGTGGATGAATTTATCCACCAATCAGCAAGAACAACCCAGGTTGTTCACCAAAAATGGGCCGGCATCTAAACTTACATTCTTGCTTTTCAAATAAAGATACCAAGAGAATGAAGAAAATTTGCTAATAGGAGTAAATTAGAAAGGTGCTTAAAATTGCATGCTCTATCTGAATCACAAAAGAAAAAATTGGGGTTCAGTGTCCCTTAAAGCTCTATGCAATGTCTTCCATTGGTATATGCAAGGGCAAGTAAAATAAAAGACTACACTTCCTTACCCAACAACTGCCCATTTAACAACAAATTATTCTAAATTTTTATTAAAAAAAAATGGCCTAGACTATAAGTAGAGCAAAAACATATTAGTGCTATTGTTAAATCAATAGCACATGTATATTTTAGCTTATTTTACAAGTTGAAAGTAATAAATTAGCGCATGATCTAGACCGTGCTAGCATCTGGATGTCAGACTTCTATATATATGAGTGAAATACTTTAGTATATTATACATGTGTTTTATTACGCATATATTATAGTGTTAATACATTTTCCAGGACTATTTTGTGCTGTGCTCGAGAGCAACACTAAACTTGTAATATGAGTGTTAATAGTGCACCTCGGCTGTCCATTGAAAGTATAAGCCGCGCTAAAAAAATGTCAGTTACAGAAAGATTCTCTAGTAAACCTTTTTTTTACCATTCACCTGTAATACCATATTATGCAAAAAAGAAAAATTTGGTTGCCGCATCCAAATATAATGCTTTATTCAGCTCATATCTCAAAACCAGGATCAGGATGATCTAGCACTGAGTCTGTGAACCTGGGTGCAGTGGCTCAGTGGTTTGCACATCCACAAACTTTTACACTTGTGCTGGACATTTGGACTTGTGCAAATTCTTAGCACAAGGTTGCGTTATCAGTTGCACTCCACTTGTAATCTTGCCCAATGTTGGGGCGGCTTCCATTAAAATATTTAATACTTCATGTGTTTTGATTTTCTGAAGCAACAGTGTTTACCAATTTTGTTCCATAAATTAACTATTTCTGTCTCATTCTGCTGGTGAGAGGCCTCTGACTCACTGTTTATGCAGACATAAGGCCGTGTGCCAACAATGGAAAGTACTTACGTGTGATGACAATGGATCATTTTCCTGTGTCTGAACCTACAAATAATAACTAAAGGCTTCAGATTTAAACAACTTTTTCTTTATTCAGGATATAGGTTGACAGGTTTCTTAATGTTTGCGCAACTCTAAACTAGAGTTGGATAGTTTTTTTTCCTGCAGGTTATGTTTTGACGAGTTGTTGCTTGCTATAAAGCAGTATAGCATTACATTATAATGTGACATTTAAAATAATTATTAGATCGCTAGTTTAGAGACTTCCTGTTCTGTCCTGTGGAAAACAAAAAAGTTCCTGCCTGTACCATAGTCTCACGTTACATCCACCGCAAACCTGAGACCTTGTCAAACAAACTGCAAAGCATGACTTATCTATCATTCTATTTATGTATTTTTCCAATTACCTGGAGAATCATTTGTAAGATAATCTTGTTAGGAGATAAGAGTGCTGGTTGAACGCAGGTGCATTGTACAGGAAGAAGCGCCAAGTTTTAAGAATACTAACTTTTTATAGGTAAGTGCTTTAGAGTTAAAGGGACAGTCAACACCTACAAAATATTTCTGTTGTCTTGCTATAAAATAACAGCAAGTCTAAACATTATTAAAACTAGTTAACATGTAATTGATTTTTTTTTTTTTAATCAAAGTTTTTTATTGAGGGAAAAAGAAAAACATAGATCCGAGACAGTGCATCTGACATATATCAACGAAATAGCATAATTCGAATATACATATTTGAGAATCAAAAAGCAACAGAGAAAAGAAAACACATGTTATGAATCACATATGATAGGGAGTTGCCACTTCAGTGGGGCAACTTATCAAACATAGTTAAAGGAAATAATATCAGAGACACTACTCGTATTGGCAAGAATTTAGGGACTATCAAACCCTCAATATATTTTTTTTTTAAAGTGTTATGTCTTTCAGCCCCCACTCCAGGGGGGTTGGGGGATACTATTATATGCTCAAATTGAGAAAACAGAAATCGTGCTGACCTAGCGAGTTCCAATCATGCCTCCCTGGTTTGCGGCATATGGAGGTAGCCAGAAAAAAAGGAGATGGGGGGAGGACAAAGAGAGGGTAGAAGAGGGAGAGGGGGGGAGAAGAGGGAAAGAAGAGAGAAAATAAATAAATAAATATAATGATTATGTATTTATATACAGAAAGCTCTCATCTCCATGTACTCCTCTCTACTTATCACTGAATTTGTATCCATTCAGACCAAATCTCCCAGTAATCGTCCATTCGATCAAGTGAACTGTATACCGATTTTTCCATAGTCGCCAAGAATTGGACCGTTTCACAAACAGCAGTCAACGAGGGTGGTTCTAGTTGCTTCCACGCTCTAGCAATACATAGTTTAGTGGCGGAAATAATGTATATCAATAACTGTTGATTATGTTTAGGTAGCCCGTCATCGAACACATGAAAGACAACACAATGGGGGGTCAGGGTTACGGACAAGTTCATGCAGTGGAGCAGAATCTCAACGTCCTGCCAAAGAGGCACCAGCTTCGGGCACGTCCACCAGATGTGTAGATCAGAACCTTCCTCTCCACATTGTCGCCAACATAATGGAGACGATCCCGCAAACATCTTGTCAATTTAGTGGGGACTCTATACCATTTCAATAATAGTTTGATATAGCCTTCAAAGATAGTCACACAATGTAGTGTCTTTTTCGTTAGAGTTATAGCCTTGCCAATATCAAATTCGGTAAGTGTCGAATTTAAGTCCCTGCACCAAGCTTTAATCTGCCAAGGAAGACCCTTAGACTGGTCATGAAGGAGAGCTCCATAGTGAAAGGTCAGTGGCTTGTAATTTCCCAATCCACTTCGCCATCTATGTTCCCATTTAGAAAGCTGTCTGGGGTTTCGTTTGGGGAAATCCCATGATTTTAGCAAGCTTAGTAACCTATAGCATTCAAATCTCAGCCAACGAGGGGGGTCATTAAGTGAGTTAATGATTTGCGAAACAGACTTCAGAGCACTGTTGGAGTAGAAGTGCTCAGACACCGAATTTTGTCCAGAATCCCAGAATTCTGTGTGGATATTGGGTAAGTTCCAAACCAAGCCTCTCATCTGGTGTATTGGGGAGGGGTGCGGGGCAATCTCCGAATGATGTCTGAGACCATGCCATAAACAGATGTTTTGTTGGGCGATAGGGTTTGCAATTTGTTTAGATATAGACTTATAACTGGGAACCCAAATGACATCCGAGAGGTTTAAGCTGAGGAATGGACATCTCTTCCAAACCGTACCAGCCCGGTTTTTCTGCACCTGGGCCCCAGGCAGATATATGGGAGAGTCTTGTTGCTTCATAATATGAAAAAATATTTGGGAAGGCTACTCCCCCTTTAGCGTGTTCTCTTTGCATAATCTTATGCCCGATCCTGGGTACTTTACCCTCCCAGACATATTTAGTAAATATCTGGTGTATCTGTTGGAGTATATTATGTGGAATGTTCAGCGGGATACATCTAAAGAAATATAAGTTAAATTTAAAAAGGTTATTGGTGCGCAAATCTTACCCCTGCATAAACACTACCCTGTTCCCAAAAAAAGTACAGTGTAAAAAGATTATATTAGTAGAAAAGTTGTGTGAATGCGCATAAACAGCACAGGGATAAATGTGAATTGGTTTATTTGAGCAAAACTGGGTTAGTTTAGTATATTTCTTCTAAATAAGATATACTCTTTAGCTATAGTGATCAATGTTAACTAAGCTTATTTGGTGTCAATGCTATATAGCTTAATTTTGAGATGCTATTTGGATAGAATAAAAATCAAAAACAAGAATTCAGATTGGCAGTGCTGTTAGCAAAACTTGAATGGGTATTTGGACCTATAAAGTCCTGCGTACCATTTGATCCAAGTTTAAGCTAGATCTTAACTTAGTGATACGTTTGTGACATAAAAATTATCATGCACTATGTAATTATAGGCTGGATTAAATACGGTATAGCTGTATCGCGGTATCAATAGATTTGCACTATATTGTACTTTCTAAATTCGGTACAGCTGTATCGCTGTATAAATAGATTTGCACTATATTGTACTTTCTAAATTGAAATATATACCATAAAATAATACAGAGTGAAAAATAAACACCAATCTTAAGCAAATATATTAATACAATTTATTGCACATATACTTTGAAAACATATAAATAAAACCCTGTGGTGACCGGTCACTGAGTAAAAAACGTATGGTTAAAAAAATCGGTAAAAATCTTGGGATAATTTTGAATAAGATTCCCTCTTGAACTTATATGTTTGTTTCCTATAAAAGTTCCAAATGAGAGAAGTTAAGAAAGTAAAATTTCGTTTCTGTTGTTGAAGTTTATCGTAGAGTTTTAGTGAGGCTTTTATCTTTCTATATATGCCCAGTTCTTTCAAAATCGTGATTTACGTTAGATTTCTTGAAATAATTAAAAGTCTACTTTTCAGACCGTGTTAGTCTAACCGCAGAACAGGTAAGCACTTCAGAGTGTATCAGCCCTGCAGTGTGGTTAGACTAACATAGTGAGTGGTCTTTTCCAGGCTTGGGAATTGCAATGATAGTGGCCTCTAAGTGCTCCGTTAGAATGTGGCCCTCCGATTTTATCTCATTAAAGACCTGGCATAATATTTGCTGCAGGTTGGGGTTTAATTTTTTGTAAAACAGACCAGTAAACCCGTCTGGACCCGGTGCTTTATTATTTTTAATTTGCTTGATCGCCTCACTAATTTCAGATACAGAAAAAGGTTCAATTAGCTTGCTGCCGTCTGCTTCAGACAGCAGAGGCAACTTTAAAGTTTGTAGGAAGGTAGATATATCATTAACCGATGCCATAACCGGTTTCTCAATTTCTTCAATATTATAAAGAGTCTCGTAAAACTCGGCAAAAGATTTGCCAATGTCATCTGGCGAGTATACCCTGTGACCTTTTTGGCTAAGATAAGGGATCCTTGAGGCTGCTGCATGATTTTTGAGTTTCTTTGCTAGCAAAGAGTCCGCTTTGTTGCTCTTGTAGTACATAGTAAGTTTGAACTTTGAAACTGCCTTTTTAATATTTTCTATTTCCAAGGCCTTAATTTGGTCTTTTAGAAATAAAATATCAGCGGACAAGTCGGTAGAGGAGCTTGTTTGTTTAATTTTTCTTTTATTCTAAGATCGCATACCAATTTTCCTAGGGGGGCACCCCATTTTTTCCTCTGAGCTGTCAATGTAGCTATGCAGAAGCCTCGAACAAACGCTTTTAAGGCAGCCCATCTAATTTGATGGGATGTTTGACCTACCGGGTTATTTATGAGGAATTCCTCCACTTTTCCGGAGATTTTTTGCAGGAAGGTGTTATCGTCCCAAAGGGACTTGGGAAATTTCCATGACGGCCTATTTGATGTGTAACTTCCTTCATTTAACGAGAAGGATACCGCGTCATGATCTGACCAGGGGCAGCTATGTATTCGGGATTCTGAGATCCTATTCATAGTCCAGGAATCGACAAAGAAATGATCCAACCGCGAGTAGGACCGATGTGGGATCGAGAAGAAGGAATAGTCTCTCGAGTTGGGGTGGCATGATCTCCAGACATCATACAATGAAAACTGATGTATAAGACTATGAAACTTAGAAGATATGTTTTTAGAAAACCTATCTAAGTCTTTTCCGCACGGGAGCTGTCTATCAATCAAGGGATCCCATACCATGTTAAAATCACCCCCCAACACTAGGGTCCCCTGTCTCAGTCTCTCGGCTAGATGCAGAACTTTCCGAAGGAATACTGATTGGCCCTGGTTAGGGGCGTATATATTGACTAGAGTGTAGATGAGATTATTTATTTTACAAATCAAAATCAAGAATCTACCCTCAGGGTCGCTTTCGACATGTATCCGATGAAAGGCTACTGTTTTGTTTATTAAGATAGATACTCCCCTGCTTTTATCTTGATGAAGAGAATGGAAAATCACTGAGTATTGCAAAAACTTTATTTTTGGGAGTTTGTCCGCCGCCCAATGTGTCTCCTGAAGGAAGACCAACATGTAATTGATTTTTAATAGCCAAACTCCATTTATCACCTCATTTGGAGGAGCCAATCAAGGCTTGAGACAGCAGCTGACTAGGCTAGCCACAATAATTATGTTAGTATAAAGTGAATTGTTTTGCAAGTATTATATGTTAAAGCCAATTAGGGAAATATATGTAGCAGAGTTAGCCTTAATACGTTTCCAGTGTGATTTTTCAGTTGAGAACTAGAAAATCCTCAGTTTCCCCATGCTAAATTGCATGAAAAAGGGGGCAAAATAAATAATAAAGTATACTCCAAAGGTTTTTTTTTAAATGCATAACTAAACATTTTATGTTAAAATCTTAATGCATTTCATGGAAACACTTCTTTTAAATCTTGCTGAAATCCATTTTCCTGATTTCTTTTTCTGTTACCAATAAGGGACAGGTGTAAATGAGCTTGATCTAAGCAAACCAAGCACAGTTTACATATATAATGTAGTTTACAACATACTTAGGCAAAATAATTATTGAAAATATATTGCAATGTTTTATTTTCCATATATAAACATTTTTTTATGGAGATCATTTTTTAATGTTGAGACTACTGTTCTTTTAAAGGGACAGTAGGCCTGGGCGAGATTTTGGTTTAGCAATATAGCCGCAGGCTTGTTTTATGCCAGATATATCGGTGTGAAAGAGCAATCTGTGCAAATCTAGATCCTTGTGTATGTGTGTATATATATATATATATATATATATATATATATATATATATATATATATATATGTGTGTATGTGTGTAAAAAATTAAATATACTGTGTGTGCATATATACAGTATATATATATATATATGTGTGTGTGTGTGTATGTGTATATATCTATACACATATATATATATATATATATATATATATATATATATATATATATATATATATTATATTTAGATGGATAGATAGATAGATAGATAGATAGATAGATAGATAGATAGATAGATAGATAGATAGATAGATATTAGAGATGTGCATTTTCTTAAGGGGTTAATATTTACCTTATATTAGGGTAAGTGTTGTAGCTACAGGTGAACATTTCACCTGTAGATTTGAAACATTTAGTTTTAACAAATATTCAGTATTCGTTTTGTTTTAAAGTAAACAAATACCGAATAGTGTACCCACTGAATTTCCCTGAATATTTGGCATGAAAATTTCGTCCAAAACAAAATTTTCTTGGCTGCACATCTCTAATATCTATATATTTATTTTTATATAGAGAATCTCTTCCCAAATTACATATAAAGATCTAATTTACTCCTATTATCAATTTTTCTTTGTTCTCTTGGTATCTTTATTTGAATGCTAGCTTAGAAGCTGGCCTATTATTGATTTAGCACCTCAGTAGCGCTCGCTGGTTGGAGGCTACATTCAGACACCAATCAGAAAGCGCCACCCAGGTGCTGGACCAAATATGGGCCGGCTCCTATGCTTACATTCCTGCTTTTTCAAATAAAGATGCCAAGAGAAAAAATAAACATTGATAAAGGAGTTAATTAGAAAGATGCTTAAAATTGCATGCTCTATCTGAATCATGAAAGTTAAATTTTTACTAGACTATACCTTTAAGATACATTATACCATTCTAATCTTTCTGTGGAACAAATGTTATGTTCATAATTATCATTCAGTCTAGGAAAACAAAATAAAACATAGTGAAATTTAACATTTGAGTGTTCAATGTATGTCTATGAGAATTAACATTTAATTAACATTTAAATATATATTTTTTTGCGTGTTTAGGCTTTTTATTTTGAAACTAGAAGATCATGTATGGGGATGTTTTTTTATCAGACATTTCACAATTGTTTAGAAGTTATGCATGTAGCCAACATTTACTAATTTAGACAGATATGGCAATTATCTCCCCATTCCTACTAAAAAATAAATAATAATTGTACCGTGTTTTAAATTAAAATACTTTTAAATGTTGTTGTTTTTTTGTTTTGATTAATCAAACTTTAATTAGTTTGATACTTTATAACTAGACAAAAGACAGGAAGCAATGAGTTGTAGTAAATTGATTAAACTTAGATTGGACAAAAGTAATTATTGGGGTCCCCCAAGGATCAGTACTGGGACCTTTTTTAATATTTTTATTACTGACTTGGAGGAAGGATTAAAGGAACAGTCAACTCCAAATATTTTATTGTTCAAAGCTGGGAAATGGGTAGTAAAGACATTATCTATCTTTTTAAACAATAAAAATGTTGGTGTTGGCTGTCCCTTTAAATAGCAGCATCTCTAATTTTGCAGATGATACAACATTGTGCAAGGTAATTAAGTCAATGCAGGATGTAATTGCTTTGCAATGCGATTTATAAAAGTTAGAGGAATGGGCTGTAAATGGCAAATGAGATTTAATACTTGTAAATATAAGATTCTACATTTTGGAAGAAAAAATGTGCAGGCTACCTATTTAAATGAAACAAAATTTAGCTGCATTTAGAAAATGATTTATGCTTAGAATGCATAATTATGTCACCATATAACTGTGTGGTAAGACCTCACCTTGAGTATGGAGTGCAGTTCTGAGGGCCAATTTTAAAAAAAGGACATTGTAGAACTAAAAAAAAGTTCAGAGAAAGGTCACAAAACTTATAAAGGGAATGGAGTATTTAGATTATGAGAAGAGGTTAGCCATATTAAATTTGTTTACTGTAGAAAAAAAGCTGTTTGAGAGGTGATATGATTACACATTTAAGGCTAGAGGAAAGCAATGTAAACTTTTTTTCACTGTAAGAGCAATCAAATAGTGGAACTCGTTGTATAAGGAGGTAGTGACTACCAATACCGTAGATACGATTGCTTCTTTTAAATAAGTCCTCTTTCTAATTGTATTAATTTCAAGTGATTGCAAAGATTAAATAATTAGTGCCCAGTATCTAAAAATAATCCACAAGCTGGACGCCAAAGGGGGCATACAACGATTGGAGGAAGCCGGATTTGTCATCGATCTGCTCAATACAGTAGGAGATACGGGCGGAGGGACAGCAGTATGTTTACCATAACGCAATGTTAATTATTTTAAAAAAGAAGTGTCTTTGTAAAGTTTAATAAATTAAAGTGCCCCTGTTTTTAAGATTATTTTTAGATACTGGATTGGACACTAATTCCTTAAACTTTACAATCACTTTAAGTTCTATTGACATGATTGTTTATTGTAAATAAGGTAGTATCTGCGTACATTGAACTTGATGGACTTCTGTCCTCTTTCAACCTCATGTACTATGTTACTATGTTATGTTAATATGTTCTCTGACCCTGTGAGTAAAAAACATTATTCAGTGGAAAAGTATAGATAGGTGAGCGTTAACTATTTTTTTCTTTTTACATTTCTTACTTTGACAGGGTACAACAAGTGTTACACTTGATAGTATTTTATACCACTAATATGTTTCTAAGGAATAGATGTTACATTTCTTTTTACTATTCAGTAGGGATGGGTGAATTTTTCGCAACATTCGAAAAATGAAACAAATTTAACACATTTGTTCATTCATTTTGAATTTTGAATGTTTGTACAACATTTGAAAATTTGTTTAATGTAATAGTATTTCTAATGCTCTCTTTAAATGTAATATTCAAATTATGCAATATTCGAAATAGAAACATTCAATTTGATATATTTGTATATATTATGTATCAATTTACTAAATTCCCTACCATATGAACTAACTATTGAACTTCTGAACAGTACTGTATTTGTTAAATGAATGTTACATTCAAAATTTCGAATGTGGATATTCGATTTAATTATAAACGTTCAAAATTGAAAGTGACATTCGAAAAATTGTAAATAGCATTTGATTATAGAATTTTTAAGAATATTCGTTCTTATCAACATTCGATTATGTCAATCAAATTTCTACAATAACATTCGTTTTTGAATATAATAAACACATTCGCCCATCCCTACTATTCAGTCTAAGTAAAAAAAGGTAAAAAAACAATTAAACAATGATTGTTAAACAGTTAACATTTGACTTTTGTTTTAAAGTGACTGTACATGTCCGAATTGTTGAACAAATATGCCAAATTATGTTCTCATCCCTATAGAAAAAAAAGTTTTAGACCTTTGTATTAGATTAAAATAGGTGAACAAATATTGTTAGCACGCATACATGAAATTATTTTGACACTTTGAAGTGTATGTTTTAAACACTATCAATAGATGGGTCAGGTTGCTTTAACTTAAGGCAAATCTACATGAACACCTGCAGTTGTGAAGTAAAGCTATCCCTGTATTTACATTGTGTTGACACGTACTGTATAATCAGAAAATACTGAACCTGCCTTTTACCTAAAGAGATCTGCAACTTTATACACAACATATTCTTGTAGTGAGCAGCAAAGGGACTGATTACACAAATTACAAGACACGGCTTGTAGATGTAGGCAAGGTTACTCACTGTCAGAAATTACCCTCAAGACCTTTTTGTTCAGCAAAATATGTTTTCCTCTCGTGTTCTTAGACTTTGATATTCAGTGATAAAATATGAACACAAACTGTAGTGTACATGTGGTATATCAGTCATCTAACTGTTTCTGGGTATTCTGGGTATAAAAATATACCCTTGGTATTTATATGATAGATAAAAATAGTAAAAGAAAACAGGGAGGTTAAACTCTTAAAAATAAAGTTTGTTTATTTTAGCACACAGGCTTTAACGGAGTTTGCTTTTACTTTGATAAAAATTTGTATCAGAAGTGCATGTAATTGAATCACTAACACTCATTTCCCAATCACATGAAGGCATTTAAAGGTATTTAAATGTTTCTATATTTCAAAGATACTGTGTGTTTTTAAAGTTAAAAAATATACCACACACAAAAAGCACACATTGCTTTTCAAGAAAGGTACCACTGCCTCTGCCGTTTTTAACTACCATCTTAATTCGAGCTACTGTGCATTACTTACATTTTAGTTCTAGGTTGGCTACAACCAATCAGGAGTTGATACAATTTATTACATAGAACAGAGATGGCCAACTTCCTAGCCACATATCAATATTTTAAAGCTTTAAGAGCTGCATATAAATATATGGCCATTAAACAAATAAATAATATATATGTCCCAAAAATGTTAGCGACACAGGGCCAGGTTTAGGTAAGGTTGCAGGTTATGTTTCTTTAAGTGAAATTAAATTTTTGTATTTTCAGCTAAAATGCTGTAATAAAAAGTTTATTAGCTAAAAGATAAAATTAGAAGAAAAAAAATATTATAATACCCCACCAAATGGTACAGCTTCTATACTGTGGTATTACCTCAGCCTATGAGCTGCAAGGAGCTGGTGTCAAATGGTGCACTGCATGCAGGCTGTACCTTATAGCAAGGTACCTAACAATTTATTTAAAACATTATGGGTTAGCTTACAAGTGGGGCGGAGCAGATAGAGCAGAATGCGTTATCCTTAGCACAACCCTTTGCGCAACAATAGAGCACAGTCTGGTAAGTGAATGATAAAAAAAGGTTTAGCAGAAAATCTTAATGCGGCCGACATTAGCTGTAAAGTAAATACCTAAACTAAAAAGCTAAATAAGAAGCTATAATAAATGGGTTTAACAAACAAAAGCACATATTGCCCTGGTAAGTGACCTATTTCCTTAAACTATTAATACCCTTGAATTATGGGAAAATTATCTGTAAAATATTAGATCTAAAACACCTATTTGACACTAGGCCAATTCTTCTGTATAATAATTTCAAACATAGAGCCTGTTGATCGAAAGCTCACTGACATGAGAAACAAACCCCACAAAATCTTCTGTTTTTTTTAGATGTTATATTGTAATGTCGGTGTCTCTCCTTCACTTCCATAACTCTGTATAGTGAGATAAACAGCTCTCCAGCTAAATTTGCCTTTCTAAAATTCTTTGAGGGACCTCGTAGTGTAGGTGAGGCTTCTTAGATAATCTCACCGGACAAGAGAGTTTATTAAATGGGCCTCTAGTTTATAAAAATCTCAAAATAGAGAATTATCTTGCTTAACACATACTTACTTACTTAATGAATAAGGAACTACTTCCTCTATGTACAAATTACTGAGGTAGCCAAGACTTTTTGGTTCCATATATGTTTGCTTTTTAATCAGCTTGAAATATTATGTGGATTAACAGAACATTGTTGAAAATATGTGGCATGTCTTTTTGATTAAAGCCCATAATATGCTTCTTCTGTCCATTGTTCTTTACTATACTTATTTCTCTTTCATCTATTTCCTTCTAGATTGTAATTTTTCAGTTAACACTGTTACATTATTATATTATTTATTCATTGCAATGTTTTGCAAAGTCTTATGTTTAAATGCCTGTTCCATCAAATATGAGCATCTTCATACCATTTTCTATGATAAGACGTTTCTACAAAACACAGAAAACAACAGCACAAATGCATTACAAGGACCCTTTTTGTAACATTATGGGTCCATAAACTGGAAGAATATTTATGACAGTTTGGGTCACATGCCCTCAATCTTTTCTCTGAGACGTGATTAAGGGCCTGTAGCCCAAGGTCATCTTAATAAATGTGTGCTGCTGCCTACTGTGTTCCATGTTAGTAAGATATATAGAAGCAACCTTATATGTACTCTGTGTGCAGATTTATGATGAGCAATGTGCTCTGTTCTTACTATGTTCCTACAAATCCACTAGGTTTATTGTGAAATGTCATTTATTATTTTTAACGGGACATTCTACTCAAAAAAATTTATGGTTTGAAAAGATAGATAATCCCTTTATTACCCATTCTCCAGTTTTGCATAACCACCACTGTTATATTAATATACCTTTTACCTCTGTGATTACCTTATTTCAGTTCTTTTTACATACTTGCATTATAGCCAATCAGTGCCCTTTTATAAGTGACTCCACGGGCGTGAGCACAGTGTTATCTATTTGACACACATGAACTAATGTCCTCTAGCTGTGAAAAACTGTCAAATGCACTGAGATGAGAGGTGGCCTTCAAGGGGTTAGAAATTAGCATATAAACATACCTAAGTTTAGCTTTCAATAAAGAATACCAAGAGAACAAAGCAAATTTGATGATAAAAGTGAATTGGAAAGTTGTTTAAAATTGCATGCCCTATCCGAAGTTTAATTTTTGACTAGACTGTCCCTTTAAAGAGAGTACACTACACTGAATTTTACTGAGATTTAGTAATAGTTGAGATCAGATCAAAATCACTATTGGCTAGATTACGAGTTTTGTGTTAGAGGCTGTGCAGTGCTAACGAGCAGTTTTCACTCACAGCTCACTTACAGACAGCGCTGGAATTACGGGTTTTTACAAACCAGACAAGAAGTGAGCGTTGAGCAAAATTTTGCTCATTACCGCACTCCAATACCAGCGCTGCTTACGTTAGCGTTGAGCTGGTGTAACGTGCTTGTGCACGATTTCCCTATAGGAATCAATGGGGAGAGCCGACTGAAAAAAAGCCTAACACCTGCAAAAAAGCAGCGTAAAGCTCCCTAACGCAGCCCCATTGATTCCTATGGGGAAATAAAATTTATGTCTACACCTAGCACCCTAAAATGAACCCCGAGTCTAAACACCCCTAATTTTACACTTATTAACCCTAATCTGCCACCCCCGACATCGCCGACACCTACATTATAATTATTAACCCCTAATCTGCCGCTCCGGACACCACCTACATTACACTTATTAACCCCTAATCTGCTACCCCCAATATCGCCGAACCCTACATTATATTTATTAACCCCTACTCTGCCGCCCCAATGTCGCCGCCACCTACCCACACTTATTAATCCCTAATCTGCCGCCCCCAACGTCGCCGCCACTATAATAAACATATTAACCCCTAAACCGCCGCACTCCCACCTCGCAAACATTAGTTAAATATTATTAACCCCTAATCTGCCAGCCCTAACATCGCCGCCACCTACCTACATTTATTAACCCCTAATCTGCCACCCCCAACATCACCGCCACTATACTAAATGTATTAACCCCTAAACCTAAGTCTGGCCCTAACACCCCCTAACTTAAATAGAATAAAAAAATAAAAATTCCTATCATTAACTAAATAATTCCTATTTAAAACAAAATACTTACCTATAAAATAAACTCTAAGCTAGCTACAATATAACTAATAGTTATATAACTGCCCGTCTGGAGGACCACTTTGCCCGGCTTGGATGAAGACGTCTCCCGTCTTCGTTGAGGACTTCGGCCCGGTTGCATGAAGACTTCTCCCGGTAAGGTGATCTTCAAGGGGTTAGTGTTAGGTTTTTTTAAGAGGGTATTGGGTGAGTTTTAGAGTAGGGTTGGTTGTGTGGGTGGTGGGTTTTAATGTTGGGGGGGGATTTGTAATTTTTTTTACAGGTAAAAGAGCTGATTACTTTGGGGCAATGCCCCGCAAAAGGCCCTTTTAAGGGCTATTTGTAATTTAGTGTAGGGTAGGGCTTTTTTTATTTTGGGGTGGCTTTTTTATTTTGTTAGGGGGATTAGATTAGGTGTAATTAGTTTAAAAATCTTGTAATTTGTTTATTATTTTCTGTAATTTAGTGGGGGGGTTTGTACTTTAGATAATTTTATTTAATTGTATTTAAAGGGACACTCAATCAAAATTAAACTTTCATTATTCAGATAGAGCATGACATTTTAAACAACTTTCCAATTTACTTTCATTAACAAAATGTGCACAGTCTTTTTATATTTAAACTTTTTAAGTCGCCAGCTCCTACTGAGCATGTGCAAGAATAAGTGTGTATGCATTTGTGAATGGCTGATGGCTGTTACATGGTACGTGTATGCATTTGTTATTGGCTGATGGCTGTCACATGGTACAGGGGGAGTGGAAAAAGACATAGGGCGCGATCCGATATACAGCATAGTTTTCGGTGCATGCGAGGGAACCCGCGCCGCCCGTAATTTCACCTCGCACATCGGGGTATTACATATACTGCGCCGTTAGATGCTAAAGTGGCGTAAGTAGGACAAACTGGCGTTTTTCCGAAAAGTGCGCAAATACACATTTTACTTGTCGCAAGTAACTTACGCCTGTATTTTGTCCACGTAAAGTCTCAATAAAGAGTAGTTTTATGCAAATTAGGCTAACACTCATAAAAATCACCCGCGACTCCATCTAAAAATGCGCCACGCAATTACGCTATTCAAAAGTCATATATAAACCCATGCGCAGCCGCCATTTTCTTCAGTGTGTTTGGATGGTTCGTTGAGCTACAGCACACTACAGTGGAGTGGAGGATTAGTCAGAGTAGAGAGAGAGGCGCAAACAGAGGAGTTGGTTAGGTCGCATTGTTGGTTGGTAAAGCTTGTACACACACATAATTTTACATATTGCACACATTTTGCATACATACATATACAAAATACACAACACTTTTTTTTTCTAACACCTCACACATTTTATTTCAATTTTACAGTGTGATAGGCTGAGTGTTTGGTTGTGATTGTGTGTGATTGAACTGGGAGTGAGTGTGAGTGTGTGAGTGTGTGTAGTGTGAGGATGGCAGAGAGAGGTAGGGCGGAGGGGAGAGGAGTGGCAGGTAGAGGAGTATTGCAGAGGACAGGAGTAACAGCGGGGTCCCCATCAGGGAGTAAGTGGAGTGGGGAGAGGGAAAGCTAGAAGGGATGATGGGAGGGGAGATGCCCGAGAGCCCCAGAGACCTGGCACATCAAAGAGAGGGACAGAGGGTGCACATGGGGACAGAAGGGGGGAGGAGGGAGAGGATAGGGAGGAACCCACACCAGGGACATCACAGGGAGCAAGCCAGGTGTCCATGGAGGATGAGAGCTTGAGATGTCCCAACTTCTCATTTGATGAAAATGTTGCCCTAGTCCAGGCCATCATGGACAATTACAGTGCCCTCTTTGGGCAGGAGAAGGGCAAAGGCAGTGCCAAAAGGCGAAAAACAGCATGGTTGGTGGTAGAGGATGCCGTCAACAGTGTGGCCCCGTAGAGGAGGACTGTTGAGGGCCTTAAAAAAAGGTGGAATGACTGTAAGAGGTGGGTGAAAGAGAAGATGGGGCAGGAAGCCATGCACCAGAGGGGAACAGGCGGTGGTCCACCCCTGGACACAGAATACAACACCTGGCAGGAGATGATACGCAGGTCCCTGAGTATCACAGCAGTCCGTGGACTTCCAGGGGCTCGTGACTCAGGGGTTGCAACCACAGCACATCATGCTGGTGAGTAACATCCCACACACCAGTATGATATGTATTTGAGATATAACATCCTTTAATGTCACACATTCATGTACACAATGAGGAGCATGGTATTTGGCCTACTAACAAAAACATCTACAATTATATTTGACATTAATGCTACTTAACACAATGCAATTCATGATATGAGGTGGAATAGTGCAATACTAACATGTCTCAGAGTAACACAGGCCACAAGTCACATGTAGAGTTTTCAGTAAATGGACACTATAGCCATCACAATACTTTTAGCTCAGAAAGCAGGTTCTGTGCCTACATCAGGCTAAAGTAAATTGTGTGACCATAGTGTCACTTAAAGAACACATTTTTTCCATCATTGACATGTACATATAACTATTGTATGAAACACATACTTGTATACTGTGCAGATTAAAATCCCTCATATGACAAATCACATTGTGCACATGCATGTTATAGACTTTGACATGAGAATGAGTATAGGCCCTAGCCTGTATCAATGTACATTGTATGCCCACATGGACATATATATGACTGTACTAATCCCTCTCATCATTTGACTCCTCCACAGAACCTCCTGTCACCAGGATGCAAACAGGCATGCCACCACCTCCACCACCACCACCAGTCACAGGCATGCAGCCACCTCCACCACCACCACTAGTCACAGGCATGCAGCCACCACCACCAGTCTTCAGGCAACAACGTGAACATTATGCTCCCAGGCATGAGCAGGGTTGGATGGCTTCAGTAGAGGACCAGGAAGTGATGCCACCACCATTGACATATGACCCCTGGCCAGAGGAATATTCTTCTTTTGGCTTTGAGGGGGAGCCAAGTCAGCCACAAAGGGTCCATGTCTTTACCCCCCCCCCCAACACATTATCATGGCAGTCATGGCTTTTACAAACAGGGTATGTCACAAGAAGTGCAAACTGGACAGGCTGAGTGGTCACACACTGGTCATCAATGGGACTACCAATCCACCCTGAGAGCTCCACCATCCTCTTCCCTTGGGAGAGCTCCATCATCCTCTTCCCTTGGGAGAGCTCCACCATCCTCTTCCCTTGGTAGAGCTCCACCATCTGCAGATGAGCATATAGCTGGAATTACTCAAGCACCAGCAAATACAGCTGAGGATGTCCCACCAGCAGATGCAGCTGAGGATGTCCCACCAGCAGATGCAGCTGAACCTGTACCTCAAGCACCTAGAAGCCCTGCTGCTCAAGAGCCAGTGGATGCACTGTATTCTCCCCTGGGTGAGGAATACATTTCACTCCAGAGGAGGCTCATAACAAGCTGCGAGAGCAGACAAAGAGGCCAACAGAGGTTTTACAGGAGCAAAGAGAGGTTACTCAAGCATAGTAGAGCTGCAGAGGGACATGGCAGCATCATTAAATGGAATTGTTCAAAACCAGTCGCAGATGATAAGAATTCTGTCTGATATGCAGATGCAGATGGACAATAGATGGCGGGAACAAAATCAAATCTTGGGTGTGTTGGTTGAGCACTTTACACACCAGCAGGACACTGCCTCCAGCCTATCATCTGTGGACAGCACTCCAGCAGAAACATCTGAATCATCTCAAACCAGGAGAACAAGGCAATCCACTACAGCCACCTCAGCTCCCTCATACAAGAAGCCAAAAAAGAAATAAATATTCTTATAGTTCACCAGAAATCTTGTCCTCTGTTATTTACCATATAATTGTCATCCACATCCATGTGAGGTGTGTTTTAGTACACTAATATTGTTAAAACATAAACGGCTAGACTTAGAGTTCTGCGGCCAAAGGGGTGCGTTAGCTACGCATGCTTTTTTTCCCCCCGCACCTTTTAAATACCGCTGGTATTTAGAGTTCACAGAAGGGCTGCGTTAGGCTCCAAAAAGGGAGCGTAGAGCATATTTACCGCCACTGCAACTCTCGATACCAGCGGTGCTTACGGACGCGGCCAGCTTCAAAAACGTGCTCGTGCACGATTCCCCCATAGGAAACAATAGGGCTGTTTGAGCTGAAAAAAAACCTAACACCTGCAAAAAAGCAGCGTTCAGCTCCTAACGCAGCCCCATTGTTTCCTATGGGGAAACACTTCCTAAGTCTGCACCTAACACCCTAACATGTACCCCGAGTCTAAACACCCCTAACCTTACACTTATTAACCCCTAATCTGCCGCCCCCGCTATCGCTGACCCCTGCATATTATTATTAACCCCTAATCTGCCGCTCCGTACACCGCCGCCACCTACGTTATCCCTATGTACCCTAATCTGCTGCCCCTAACACCGCAGACCCCTATATTATATTTATTAACCCCTAATCTGCCGCCCCCGCTATCGCTGACCCCTGCATATTATTATTAACCCCTAATCTGCCGCTCCGTACACCGCCACAACCTACGTTATCCCTATGTACACCTAATCTGCTGCCTCTAACACCGTCGACCCCTATATTATATTTATTAACCCCTAATCGGCCGCCCCCAACGTCGCCTCCACCTACCTACAATAATTAACCCCTAATCTGCCGACTGAACCGCACCGCTACTCTAATAAATGTATTAACCCCTAAAGCTAAGTCTAACCCTAACACTAACACCCCCCTAAGTTAAATATAATTTAAATCTAACGAAATAAATTAACTCTTATTAAATAAATTATTCCTATTTAAAGCTAAATACTTACCTGTAAAATAAATCCTAATATAGCTACAATATAAATTATAATTATATTGTAGCTATTTTAGGATTAATATTTATTTTACAGGCAACTTTGTATTTATTTTAACCAGGTACAATAGCTATTAAATAGTTAATAACTATTTAATAGCTACCTAGTTAAAATAATTACAAAATTACCTGTAAAATAAATCCTAACCTAAGTTACTAACACTACACTATCAATAAATAAATTAAATAAACTACCTTCAATTATCTACAATTAAACTGATCGGAACAGCCAATAGAATGCAAGCTCAATCTGATTGGCTGATCGGATCAGCAAATCGGATTGAACTTGAATCTGATTGGCTGATTCCATCAGCCAATCAGAATTTTCCTACCTTAATTCCGATTGGCTTATAGAATCCTATCAGCCAATCGGAATTCGAGGGACGCCATCTTGGATGACATCCCTTAAAGGAACCGTCATTCGTCGGGAAGTCGTCGGTGAAGATGGATGTTCCGCGTCGGCGGGATGAACTACATGGATCCGGAAGAAAGAAGATTGAAGATGCCGCTTGATAGAAGACTTCAGTCGGATCATGGACCTCTTCAGCTCCCACTTGGATGAAGACTTCAGCCGGATCATGGACATCTTCAGCCCCCCGCTTGGGCTTGGATCAAGACATCGGAGGTTCTTCTGGATTGATCGGTGAACCCGGCGTGGTGAAGACAAGGTAGGGAGATCTTCAGGGGCTTAGTGTTAGGTTTATTTAAGGGGGGTTTGGGTTAGATTAGGGGTATGTGGGTGGTGGGTTGTAATGTTGGGGGGGGGTATTGTATGTTTTTTTTTACAGGCAAAAGAGCTGAATTCTTTGGGGCATGCCCTGCAAAGGGCCCTTTTCAGGGCTGGTAAGGTAAAAGAGCTTTTCTATTTTAATTTTAGAATAGGGTAGGGCATTTTTTTATTTTGGGGGTCTTTGTTATTTTATTAGGGGGCTTAGAGTAGGTGTAATTAGTTTAAAATTGTTGTAATATTTTTCTAATATTTGTAAATATTTTTTTATTTTTTGTAACTTAGTTCTTTTTTATTTTTGTACTTTAGTTAGTTTATTTCATTGTATTTATTTGTAGGTATTGTATTTAATTCATTTATTGATAGTGTAGTGTTAGGTTTAATTGTAGATAATTGTAGGTAGTTTATTTAATTTATTTATTGATAGTGTAGTGTTAGGTTTAATTGTAACTTAGGTTAGGATTTATTTTACAGGTAATTTTGTAATTATTTTAACTAGGTAACTATTAAATAGTTATTAACTATTTAATAGCTATTGTACCTGGTTAAAATAATTACAAAGTTGCCTGTAAAATAAATATTAATCCTAAAATAGCTACAATATAATTATAATTTATATTGTAGCTATATTAGGGTTTATTTTACGGGTAAGTATTTAGCTTTAAATAGGAATAATTTATTTAATAAGAGTTAATTTATTTCGTTAGATTTAAATTATATTTAACTTAGGGGGGTGTTAGTGTTAGGGTTAGACTTAGCTTTAGGGGTTAATACATTTATTAGAGTAGCGGTGTGGTCCGGTCGGCAGATTAGGGGTTAATAATTGTAGGTAGGTGGAGGTGACGTTGGGGGCAGCAGATTAGGGGTTAATAAATATAATATAGGGGTCGGCTGTGTTAGGGGCAGCAGATTAGGGGTACATAGGTATAATGTAGGTTGTGGCGGTGTACGGAGCGGCAGATTAGGGGTTAAAAAATATGCAGGTGTCAGCGATAGCGGGGGGGCAGATTAGGGGTTAATAAATATAATATAGGGGTCGGCAGTATTAGGGGCAGCAGATTAGAGGTACATAGGGATAACGTAGGTGGCGGCGGTGTGCGGTCGGCAGATTAGGGGTTAAAAAATTTTAATAGAGTGGCGGCGATGTGGGGGGGCCTCAGTTTAGGGGTACATAGGTAGTTTATGGTTGTTAGTGTACTTTAGAGCACAGTAGTTAAGAGCTTTATGAACTGGCGTTAGCCCAGAAAGCTCTTAACTCCTGTTTTTTTTCTGCGGCTGGAGCTTTGTCGTTAGATTTCTAACGCTCACTTCAGCCACGACTCTAAATACCGGCGTTAGAAAGATCCCATTGAAAAGATAGGATACGCAATTGACATAAGGGGATCTGCGGTATGGAAAAGTCGCGGCTGCAATGTGAGCGTTAGACCCTTTCCTGACTGACTCTAAATACCAGCGGTAGCCCAAAACCAGCTTTAGGAGCCTCTAACGCTGGTTTTGACGGCTAACGCCAAACTCTAAATCTAGCCGATAATAAGGCCTGTGTGGAAAATGGCCCAAAAAAGCTAATATTATCCTGTTTATGACATATTCTTGTACTATAACTCACATCCACAATAGTTGTTTCTTAAGGGTACATATAGTAATATTCACTTCTAAGATGTAAATCAATGTATCTCACATCCAATATAAATTGACACATTGGTATATATAGTAGTGATGTTACTGATAGGGTGGGCATTATCAGGTGTTTTAAGTCTGCAGGTGAGAGGTTGTGGTGTCTGTGATTGGTTTGACACAATTGCAAAGAGGCAGCCTTCAAGAAGGTGTTAGAAATGATCATATGAGCCATCCTAGGTTTTGCTTTCAACTAAGAATACCAAGAGAACAAAGCAAGTGTTCTAATTAAATCTGAAAGTAATTTGAAATAACATGCCCTATTTAAAAGAAGAAGGTTTTCTTTAGACTTGACTGTCCCTTTATATATTTTGGCAAGCTGTGTTAGCATTATAATAAATTACACTCCAGTGTGTTCTAAAGAGACGAAGGTAATCCAATTTAAAGTAAATAAGCAAGTATATGTCCACAATGTGATAAAGTACCTACAAGCTCAATCCATTTGATTATGTTGTGGCTTGAAACTATTTCAAATACACAAATAAACCTTAAAAAAGCAATATCATAGTATACTGTCCCTTTAACCTTGATATGCTGCTTAAATGTATGGTTTTTTTTAAGGCTTCCAGGGAGTTACGTTGTTTTTTTAGTCAGTGCAAGGGCTCCTGCGCCTGCAATTTGTGGCGAGATGAGAATGGAGTAGATTTTCTGAAATCTGCGTGCATAAGTCCTTACGCTGTATATTGGATACCAAATTGCGCGTAGTTCTATGTTATTCTATGGGTAAAAAAAATACGGCCGAAGGGGGAAATATACGCGCGTAACTTGTATGCTACGCCGTATATGTGATACAAAAATTGCGCAAAATCTGGTGTCGCCGGCTTTTGCGGGCGACGCTGCATATCGGATCGGGCCCATGACTTCTAAAATTGTCAGAAAAAAAATCTACTACTCATTTGAAGTTCAGACTAAGTGCTATTGCATTGTCTTGTTATCTTGCATTTGTTGATTATGCAAATCTACTGTGTTGACTGGTCCTTTAATTGTATTTAATTTAGGGAAATAATTTAATTATAGTGTAGTGTTAGGTGTAATTGTAACTTAGGTTAGGTTTTATTTGACAGGTACTTTTGTATTTATTTTAGCTAGCTAGTTATTAAATAGTTAATAACTATTTAACAACTATTGTACCTAGTTAAAATAAATACAAACTTGCCTATAAAATAAAAATAAACTCTAAGCTAGCTACAATGTAACTATTAGTTATATTGTAGCTAGCTTAGGGTTTATTTTATAGGTAAGTATTTAGTTTTAAATAGGAATAATGTAGTTAATGATAGTAATTTTTATTTAGATTTATTTAAATTATATTTAAGTTAGGGGGTGTTAGGGTTAGTGTTAGACTTAGATTTAGGGGTTAACAACTTTAGTATAGTGGCGGTGACGTTGGGGGCGGCAGATTAGGGGTTAATAAATGTAGGTAGGTGTCAGCAATGTTAGGGACGGCAGATTAGCGGTTAATAATATTTAACTAATGTTTGCGAGGCGGGAGTACGGTGGTTTAGAGGTTAATATATTTATTATAGTGGCGGCGATGTCTGGTTTGGCAGATTAGGGGTTAAAAAATTTATTTTAGTGTTTGCGATGCGGGAGGGCCTCGGTTTTGTGGTTAATAGGTAGTTTATGGGTGTTAGTGTACTTTTTAGCACTTTAGTTAGGAGTTTTATGCTACGGCGTTGTAGTGTAAAACTCTTAACTACTGACTTTAAAATGCGGTACCAGTCTTGACAGGAGAGAGTCTACCGCTCACTTTTTGTCAGACTCGTAATACCGGCGATATGCAAGTCCCATTGAAAAAATAGGATACGCAATTTACGTAAGTGGATTTGCGGTATTTCCAAGTCTGGCTAAAAAAGTGAGCGGTACACCTGTACCTGCAAGACTCGTAATACCAGCGGGCATTAAAAAGCAGCGTTAGGACCGGCCAACGCTACTTTTTAAGCCTAACGCAAAACTCGTAATCTAGCCGTATGTTTTTACAGCCTTCAATATTCTTGTCCTTTCTTTATTCATTAAAAGGTCAATGTCAGATTGAGTTTGCATAGGGAAAGTAGTTCCCTCTTGCAAGAAGTGCCCTTTCCCTTTACACATTGGCTGGAAACTACATGTGATAAAGAACTTTTTGGCGTTTGTAAAGACAAAGCAGAAGCAAGGGATAGATTGAAAACCTAAAATGATATACTGCTGATGCAAACATTTCATGCTCTCTTTTGTTAGAGCACATTATTTTTGGATTACTGATCCCAGCTATGTGTTTAACACCTACTCCTGATTTGGGTCATCGGCCTATTCTACTTGGGAGCTGCCCAGCTGGACTTCATGTATGTGACTAACAAATACATATTTTTCTAGGATTAGAAAGGCAAAATAACATAAGTTAGAACATCTAATTTTTACATAAAATGCCCCTTTTACACATGGCTGTATATTAGCAAAATACACACTAAATCAATTGAACTAAGTGCAATCTATATATTGCATATAGTATCACATTACACTGAATAGTCATTAGAGACATGTATTGTAGATCATTCTTGCTAATCTCACCCTTACTAGACTTTATCATTGAAAACCCCATTTTCCTGAAGACAGCTAAATTAACTTTTGTTCTAAATGACTTGAACTAGAAAAAAATGAATGTAAACAACTAATGATGTTCGTATCTGGACACCAGGAGATTTCCCAGTGGGCTGCTGCACCAGCTGGGGCTGGCCAGCTACAAGTTAAAGGGACACTAAACACAATTTGTAAACTACATAATTATAAACCTTCATATATAAGAATAATTTTGCAATGCAAACTGCAGCTTTATTTTGTCAAATGAGTATATTGTTTTATGATTATTCTTTTCACTGATTTCCCTGTCCCCCAATACAAAAGAACCCCTGCTAACCAATCACAAACTAATATTAAGATAGCAAAAGATCTGTTTTCACATGTGTAGACTGGGGTAGACTGCACTCTTGTATTCCCTTAAAGGGACAGTATACACTCATGTTCTATAAAGAATAAGGTGCACAGATACTGATTTAAAAATCCTGTATAAAACTGTTTAAAAACTTACTTAGAAGCTCTCAGTTTAGCATTGTTGAAAAGGTAGCTGGAAAGCCCACTGCAAGTAGGAAATAAGACCCCACCCCCTTCTTTTGCATATGAAAAGACCCTTTACACAAACAGGAGCAAGCTGGAGAAGGTAGCTGACGGTATTCTCATAAAACTTTGGGGCTTGGTTAGGAGTCTGAAAATCAGAGCAATGTTATTTAAAAATAAGCAAAACTATACATTTAAAAAAAAACAAAAAAAAAAAACCTTTATGGGCTAAATAAATAGATCATCTACAAAATATTTATGCAAAGAAAAAATTAGTGTATAATGGTGGTTTAGCACTGATGCAACTTGGAGAAAATGAAACAAACACATTTTTCAGATGTGTTTTAAAACAAAAGGCTGCAAAATAAATAAGGGATGTGTATTGCAATAATGTTTCATTTGCAATTATGAAACATTTTATGCATTGCTAAAATGTCAAGCTTAATGGTCCTTTAAGGGGGTGGTACTGCTGGTATCACCTCTTTCCTCCACTTAGCTAAATTTATTTCCTTGTAAGTTTTATTTCCTAGACCATGTACCATTTTAGTTGCCCTCTTTTCAATGGTTTATAGGAGCATATTTATCAAGCTCCGTATTGATCTTGATGCCCCTTATTTTTGAGCCTGGTGGCAGCTGCTCCATAACTTGTCCGCCTGGTCTGAGGCCACGGACAGAAATCAACCCGATCGAATACAATCGGGTTGATTGACACCCTCTGCTAGCGGCCGGGGGCGGCATTGCACCAGCAGTTCACAAGAACTGCTGGCGCAATGATAAATGCCGACAGTGTATGCTATCTGCATTTATCGATGTGCAGCGGACATGATACGCTACATTGTATCATGTCCGCTCGCACATTGATAAATATGCCCCATAGTGTCTAGTCATGTTACACTGTGAGACAGATTGACACAATGTTTTGAGTATCTTCTCCAGATAACACTTTGGATAACTATGGATGAAAGTAGGTTGCAAGGTGCCTATATAACAACAATATAACTTTTTTTTGTTTTTAAATATATCCGTTTTTATTAAAGATGTTCAAAAAGAAAAACAAACATCAACATAGAAGTCATCAACAGTAAAGGCATAAAATAACAAAAAAGATAAATTGATTGTAATTGTTACAATTCGTCTTCACAGAATAGTAAAAAAAAAAAAGAAGATATTAATGACCTAAACCTTCTTGTGAATCTGCCATTCTTTTATTGCAAACTGATATCATTTAATTTTGAAAAACAAATATTGGGGCAAGGAGTATCCCAAAGGGCATGTTCATTCAACTGCAAATAAGGTTGGTCTCCAATGTTTCCAGGGCTGATTTTAATTCCCAGTCCAGCCCTGGTGAGAAAGGTTGTAGATTTGTACTTTGTCTCCTAACAGAAGATGTATGGGACAGACAGTGACTGATCAAATGACATCTGTATAGATATATTTGTTTAACAGCTGTTGATGCTTAGGAATATAGACTGGGTGACACTTAAAAAGAAAAGGCTAAAGTTGCATGTGTGTCTTTAGTATGTATGAATCAATCACAGGTTTTCACTTGTAAATAACTATTTACTTAAGGTAATAATGAGATTAACACATTTTATGTGACTTTTGGATAATTGTTGCTATTTTGTTGGCTGCAGTTTTTCCCATTACAAAGCAGAATGAAAGCTTAGCGAATTGGCTATCAATCAACTACTCTTTTCTCTAAACCTTAGCACTGCTGAGCCATTTTGTTTCACACACACACTGTTTGCATGAAAATATAAACAGCAAATAAAGAAGCTCAGGGCTGATTAAATAGAGCCTTTCATAGCTCAGTTCTGTTATTTCAACTTATACGTGGACACTAGTAAACTGCCCTAGAAGTAAACTGCACATAAACATGCATTCCATGTTATTTTTAAATCAATTTAAACAGCTTTAACCTAAACCTTTTTTATGTATGTTTGGCATATTGAGAGTGCTCTTCCATTTGAATGATATACATTTGTTTAGTTTATTAGCCATTTAAAGGGATACTGAACCCAAATAGTTTCTTTCATTATTCCGATAGAGCATGCAATTTTAAGTAACTCTCTAATTTATTCCTATTATCAATTTTTTTTTCATTCTCTTGGTATCTTTACTTGAAAAAGCAGGAACATAATCTTACGAGCCGGCCCATCTTTGGTTCAGCACCTTGGTAGAGCTTGCTGATTGGTGGCTAAATGCAGTCACCAACCAGCATGTGCTATCCAGGGTCTAAACCAAAAATAGGCCGGCTCGTAAGTTTACACTACTGCTTTTTCAAATAAAGATACCAAGAACAAAGAAAAATTGATAATATGAGTAAATTAGAAAGTTGCTTAAAATTGCACGCTCTATCTGAATCATGAAAGAAAAATATTTGGGTTCAGTATTCCCTTAAGCTGAAAATAAAAGTATCACTTATACCTAAAGCTTTGAATAAATTGAAGATTTTCAATTAAATAAACATATTCTCAAAAAAATACATGTATGGTAAAATATTATATAAATAAATAAAAATATCATCAAAATCTAGATGTAATTTTCAGACATGAAACACTTTTGCTCTTTCATGATTCAGATAGAACACACAATTGTAAACAACTTTCCAATTGACCTCTTTTATCACATTTGCTTCATTCTCTTGGTATCCTTTGCTGCAGTAGCAGCAATGCTCTAATGGAAGCTTGTTGAACACATAAAGTGAGCCAATGACAAGAAAGAGGTATATATGCACAGCCACTAATCAGCAGCTAACTTCCAGTAGTGCATTGTTGCTCCTGAGCCTACCTGGGTATGCTCTTCAATAAAGGATACCAAGAGAAATAAGAAAATTAGATCATATAATTTAAGTGGAAGACATGCTCAGTTTGAATCATGATTCATGAATTTACTGTCCCTTTAAGATAGAAAGAATGCACTGTGAGAATAAAATGTGCAATTCAGTTCTGGGCAGATGATTATAAAGTTAGAATAATCAATAACTAAGTTTATTCCAAGGATAAAGTTTTATTTTGTTATATAATTTATGTGTCCTATATTATTGTCAGTGTCAATCCATTAAGCATGTGGTGTATTCTATTTACTTTGATGAATCAGCTCATCTGGTTAATATGGTGTCAGAATTTTTCCCTGAATCGAGTTCTAAATGTTTCACCAGTACTAATGATCTTTTTGTCTACGTTTTAACTTCAATAAACGTTAATGGAGCTTATTTCATTCCTCTAATAAGTCTCAGCCCAGCATGCACAAAACATGGTTCTTGGCTGGAAGTTCTGTGGATTTAGCGTTTAAGACATGAATCTCGGGCTCCAAATGTGATTTATGGAGATCACCTGTGATGCTGATGTTTTTTTTCTTTTGAAACTGTATCTTTTAAGTTTGACCAAACATTTACTTTAACTTTTGTCACTTTAGTTATTTATTTATTTTTCCACTGGTAGAAAAACAAAGTAATATGTTAACAAGATATAGAAAACATAGATGTAAATATTGCATTTTTAAAACTGTTGCAACCAAAATATTTGTAAAGTCTGAACCTTCCATTAAAACTCATACAGGAGAGATACCAAAGGGTCTTGTTAATGAGGTTGTGAAAACAAAGTAAAAGGTTTATAATTTCACTGGCAACTGATATTGGCTATCAGGTTTTCTGATATTATTTTAGGGCATGAATTTAGCACCCATTTCATGGATGTCATTTCTAAAAGCCAAAATACAAACATACATAAATGAGCTATTTAATGCTATCAATGTTATTATAGATGTCCATACACAGACTCAAGGCAAAAGGGAGTGTTAGAAACACAAGAGTCAGACAATAAGGAGACATGCAAAGTTGGGAAATGGAGACGTGCTCACATTAGAGCAGTAGTCCATGAAAAAAAAGAAAATAAAGGAAACCAAATGAAAAGAATGTCAAGAAATCAAATAAATGACACGTTTAATACAATGAGAGCGACAAAAAGTGACAATAATACAAAAGAAAGGGAAAGATGTTATAAAGGATGGTAGAAAGGAAACCAGGGAAGTACAAACTACAGCTGCAAAGAGACAATAGTCTTTGTTTAGACTTTAGAAAAATTATGTTAGAAGAGTTATGTAAACAACATCTTTCTACATTTTCTCAACAGAGTAACATACCAGCAGAATCTGAACTACAGTAGAACATATTATCTTGTTTTCTATTGGTCAGACTCCATCCACCACTCTCCTTATTGGGAGGAGAATTTGAGTCTGGAGATGACAATTATTGCCGCTGTCATTGTGTTAACAAAATCTCAATAGTGGGCACAATAAATAATGAAGGTAAACTTCAAGGCTATTTTACTATGCATAATTAAGCATTTTGTATTCCAATCTCAAAGTGTTTACTGTCCCTTTAAATCTAGTGATGAATTCTTTTTGGGGTGGTTGCCCTGAATTTAGACTGACTCGAGCTGTCTGTTGTTGCAGCAGAACTAAAAAACCCCCCCACTTACTGCAACAATTCTACAGAAAAATGGAGAATAGTTGACATTTTGTTTACTCTTTTGTTTTACATGATTGTTTATTTTATTACTGCTACTGACCCACAGTAGATGCATGCCTGTAAGCTTTATGGTAACATCAGACCCCAGAGCAGATGCATGCCTGTCTATTTTCTTTGTAAGCTTTATGGTAACATCAGATCCCACAGTAGATGCATGCCTGTCTATTCTCTTTGTAAGCTTTATGGTAACATCAGACCCCAGAGCAGATGCATGCCTGTCTATTCTCTTTGTAAGCTTTATGGTAACATCAGACTCCATGGTAGATGCATGGCTGTCTATTCTCTTTGTAAGCTTTATGGTAAAATCAGACCCCAGAGCAGATGCATGCCTGTCTATTCTCTTTGTAAGCTTTATGGTAACTTCAGACCCCAGAGCAGATGCATGCCTGTCTATTCTCTTTGTAAGCTTTATGGTAACATCAGACCCCAGAGCAGATGCATGCCTGTCCATTCTCTTTGTAAGCTTTATGGTAACATCAGACCCCAGAGCAGATGCATGCCTGTCTATTCTCTTTGTAAGCTTTATGGTAACATCAGACCCCAGAGCAGATGCATGCCTCCTGTATCCCCTTAATGCCAGAAATCGTCCCTCTTAGCACTTCAGACCAGATTCGTGCCCTTATTGTAAATGTATGAACATTCTCTTTATGTTAGCTATATGGTTACATCAGTCGCCTGACCAGATGCATGCCCCTTGCACGTCCTGTAGTCCTTCTGTATGCCTACATCAGACACCAGCAAATTTGTGAACCCTGCATTCATTTTAAGCCAGGTATATACTCTCACCAGAGAACAGACCACATGCATGCCCTTAGCAATCCTTTCTTACCACCTGTATGCCAATGTAAGACTCTATAGATGACTCGTATTCCCTTTGTTCTCTTTATGCCCGATACATTTGTATGGACTCAAGATTCCAGAGAAACATTATGCTCCTTAAACTCCCTTTATACATAGTTATGTGATAACATATGATCCCTGGCCATAGTGTGTCAACTGACATATTTTACCTTATGATATCCTACATCTGTTCTTTGACCCACCTACTTCATATAATAGAGCCCTGTACATGGGGAAATGGAGAGGGAGTGAATGGTGGAGAATGTTAGTCTCGGCTCCCGTATGAAGCAGTCACTAATATTCTATACCAAAGAGTGGCAGTTCTGCTTCTTTAAAAAAAAAAAAAAAAAAAAAGCAAATGTGCTATTTCATACTAGGTTTAATTTGACTAACTTTATGGATATCATGTGGTCATCATGAAAGACTATTTGTTAAATCATTACTTATCAGCTTTAGAGAGATAAAGGGGAGGGTGCTAAATCCGTGACCAGATATAAATCTATAAACCCACAAGTCTCCTCCTTAAGGAAGACAGGAGAATGGTATTATTGAAAAAATGTGAACTGTGAATACCTAATAGACACGCTTTTTTTTTTACCAAAACTAATATACACTTCAGAAGCATCATTGTATGAATTATTCACTTCTCCAAATGATGGGTCACATGACCTTCAAGATATAACAGACAGTGGGTAGGTCAATTTCTTCGCTTGTTAGCCGCTGAGTTATAAACCTGAAGGTATGTCATTTGATTTTCGACAAATCTTATTATTTTTTGGCCCCCATCCAGAACAATGTTGGAGACTCCCATGCTTGATTATCTTCAGCTACAATTACTGCACCAATTCCTAAGCTATTTTACTGATCCTTATTTATAAAAATATGCAACATTATGCCAGTTTTTTTGTTCATATAATTCATGGAATAACTTTAGAATTAGATGGAGAGAAACTCATATCTTTGCATTTTTAAAGGGTAATATAGTTCCATGTCTGTGCTTTTGCAGAGCCAATAGCATGAAAATAAAACACACAAAAACAACTCCTCCACATTCTTTATTATGATTTTGAAATGACAAAATACCATAGCTATCTTTGACTTATGTCAGGATTAGAGCACTTCTTAAAGCACATTCATTTTGTCTTGCCTCTAGGCAATGGCTATTTGCTAAACAATATATTAGCAATTACACTACACCAGTGTAGAAAGGCCCCATCATGTGTTGAGTGCCCTGAACAAAATATAAACATGAATGAGATACTTTGTGTCATTGATTTGTTAACGGCATGAAATAACAACTGTCCCACGGCAGGCAGGCACCAGGTTTCATTAACATCACTATGCAGTGAAGAAAGCATTAGCTGTCTTCCTAATAAAGAACCCAGGGAGTCTCTTAATCCTTGACCTGAGCATTCTAGAGTTTTGTGTTAAATCAATTATGTAACATTCTCAATTAGGGCCTAAAGATCAAAACTCACCGGCTTGGAGAGAAATCGTTGGGGGCTTTTTTTGAGCATTATACTGTAATGTAGGTCCCTCTCCTTTATATCCAGAACTCTGCAGAGCAAGATTAACAGCTCTGGATCTCAAACAGGTCTCCATCAGTAAAAACAAATATGTTAAACAAAATTAAACCTAAAAAAGAAACAGATTGTTTAAAAAACAGCAAACAATGTACTTGCTTTCTTGCATAATGGGCACTTAGAAATTCTCAGTTTAGACCCTGCCCCCAGTGTGATATGGGAGTTGATGTTACCATACAGCTTACAAAGAGAATGGACAGGCATGCATTTTCCCTGGGGTCTGATGTTGCCATAAAGCTTACAAAGAGAATGGACAGGCATGCATCTGCTCTGGGGTCTGATGTTACCATAAAGCTTACAAAGAGAATGGACAGGCATGCATCTGCCAGTACCTAAGATGGCGGGCACTAGTTAGAAAGGGGGGAGGGTTAGAGAGCTGTTTGGGAAGGTAAAGGGAGGTTAGAGTGTAAGGGGGGATCCTACAAAACAGAAAATATATTTAAAAAAAAAAGCCCTACATTTTCATATTGGCAGACTGTCTGCTAGTACCTAAGATGAGGTGACCAGTGGGGGGTTAGGGAAGGAAGATAGCTGTTTGGGAGGGATCAGATAGGGATGGGGGGATTTAATACGTTTGGTGCACAGATGCAATTTGCAGCCTTCTAATTATCAAAAGGCAATGGCAAAGTCATGTATGTCTGCTATTTCTAAACAAAGGGTATCCCAGAGAAGCTTTTACAACCATTTGTGTCATGATTGCACAAGTGGTATATAAACAATTTCAGTGAGAAAACCAAAGTTTGTGAAAAAGTTAAAGGGACAGTCAACACCAGAATTGTTGTTTTTTTATAAAGATAGATAATCCCTTTCTTACCCATTCCCCAGTGTCACATAACCAACACAGTCATAATAATACACGTTTTACCTCTATAATTACCTTGTATCTATGCCTCTGCAAACTGCCCCCTTATTTCAGTTCTTTTGACAGACTTGCATTTTAGCCAGTTAGTGCTCACTCCTAGTTAACTTCACGTGTGTGAGCTCAATGTTATCTATATAAAACACATGAAATAACGCCCTCTAGTGGTGAAAAACTGTCAAAATGCAATCAGATTAGAGGCAGCCTTCAAGGTCTAAGAAATTAGCATATGAACCTCCTAGGTTTAGCTTTCAACTAAGAATACCAAGAGAGCAAAGCAAAACTAGGGATAAAAGTTGTTTAAAATAGCATGCCCTATTTGAATCTTGAAAGTTTTATTTGGACTTGACTGTCCCTTTAACATTTTTTATTTTTATATGATCACATTTGGCGGTGAAATGGTGGCATGAAATATATCAAAATGGGACTAGATCAATACCTTTAGTTGTCTGCTTAAAAAAATATATAGTTTGGACTGGTAAATAAAGAAAAAAAACAAGGCTCTATTTCTGTTTTAAAAGGAGTGATATAAAAAATGCAATTGTCCAGTATTTTGGGTAAATTCTTCTCTGAAAGTCCCGGTAGGGAAGGGGTTAAGTTAAAATTTGTTTCTCTTAAATTCTTTGAGGGACCTCGCAGTACTCATGAGAGCATTAGATTGTCGGGCCCCTAGAGCCCTATATAAGGAGATAAACAGCTCTCAAGTGTTGATTACAAGTGAAGAACTAATTAACGCTCTCACTCGAGCGTTGAATGCACTAGAAGTTCGGTCTTTTGCACTCGTTGGGTTGAGCTCGTATTATGAGTTGAAAGTAAACTGTTTTTGCTTGCGTGCTAACACGACGAGAACAAAAAGCCAAACTTAGAATATTGCATGCGTGTTCACATATTCTCCCATAGAAGTGAATGGAGCAAAATAGTGGAGAAAAACACCCAACTTGCGTGCAAATCTGATCATATATTCTCAAGTGCACTAACCCAATATAAAAATACGAATATTTCACATTCCAATGTTTTTCAAATAACATAATATGTTCTATTTATTCATAAATAAATATTTCTATATATATCTGATGTTTTTTTGGTAAAATGTACATATATATCTATACCTCTATCTATATATATATATATATATATATATATATATACATATATAATTATATAGGTATATATCTATACCTCTATCTATCTATATATATATATATATATATATATATATATATATATATACATATATAATTATATAGGTATAGCTAAATACAGATATATATATAAAAATATCTATTTATAAATACATAGAACGTACTCTGCTGTGTGCACATTGGAATGTGAAAAATTTACACAGTATAACACTTTATTAAATATGAATATAGTATAAATATGATTTTTCATGTTTTTCATCTACTTAACTTCAAAGGGCTCTAATGCACTTACTGTGTGTGTGTGTGTGTGTATATATATATATATATATTTCCTGTCTGTGCCGGTAACATGAGTATCCATCATTGCTTCCCACGTGTACACATCCTCCTCCTTCCTAGTTTTCCTATTTTCCAACCAGTCTCTGGTCTTAACAAGACCAGACCTAACTTCCTACTATAAAAAAAGGAAAAACGCTAACTATCTAACCTAACATCCTGGGATTTATTATCATTGTTGATCGGTCGGTCGTGGGGCCCAGCAATGGGAAAAAAAAAGGGGGGGGAGAGGAGGAAGTGTGTAGGGTGGGGGGGAGGTAAGGAGGGTAGAGAGTGGAAAGGGAGCAGTGTTACTAAGTGTGGATAAGGAACTACATCACTATATGTGATCTTGTTATCTATTATTGGTCCTCAAAACAGATGTCCCCAATCCCCCCTCAGAGTGTCTTCTGTGAAGATCACAGAGTCTTTAAATGGTGTTAGAATCAGTCTCTGTATTTCTATTTCAAAGGTTAATATGAGTCTATGCCATTTACGCAAAAATAAGCTCAACCTGTTTTGGACATCCAATCTTACATCCATTTGTTCTGTAAATATTTGGGATTGCAACAGGTTCTTGAAGCTTCTGAAGGAGGGGCCTGTGTTTACTATCCAAAGTTTTAATATGCACTTTCTAGCCACTAGGATTATTAAACTCAGTACTGCATCATTTTGCTTGTGTTGTGTGTCCCAATGTAAGAATAAGATAGCTTCAGGTTGTATAGTGAACTGAATCTGCAGCCTCTGGTTAATCCAATACTGTATTTTAACCCAATACTGTTTGATAGGTGGACATTCCCATATACAGTGCAAGAGATTCGGGTTATCCATTGCACATTTGGCACATCTATTGGACCACGTAGGTATCCATTTTGCTATCATTCTTGGTGTGAGGTATGCCTTGTGCAAAATGCGTACCTGAGATTCCCTGTACACTGCAGACAGTGTGGCCCTCCTTGTTCTTTCCATACCAGTCCTTATCCCTTCCCAAGTTATTTCCCCCAGCCCTTCCCCAACCCGTTTGTAAGGTGTTCTGGAGTCCCAGTAAGCGGTGGTGTAGGAGTGTTTGATAAATTTCCGAAAGAGAGAATTTACCCATTTGGTATAGTGATTGGGTGAGACGAAAGGGGGATCCCTCCCAGAACTCTGGTTTGTCTCTGACCAACGCCCCTATATAATGGCGCACCTGAAGAAATGCGTAAAAGTGAGTCCTAGGCAAATCATGTTCCCTTTGTAGGGTGCCAAAATTTTTAACCGTTTTTAAAAGAGGGTCTATTAGGTGTTTAAGCAACGTTATCCCTTTTTGTTCCCATAATAGGAAGGGTCGGGTCTCAGATCCCGCCGGAAAGTCCGGGTTTTTAACTATAGGCAGATAATGTGAGATATGACATGACTTTCCCAAGAACCTATGTGCTTGCTGCCAAGCTTTCAATGGGTCCCTAAATAATATATTGAGACCTAAGGCCTTTACAGACCTCGAGTCTGTGATATGTGGCAGGTAGGCTAGAAATATGCCTCCCAATACAGCCTGCTCTAGTGTGGGTCGTCAAAAGTGGTGAGTGCCCACCTGCCAGTCCACCACCAAGCGAATCAGTGCCGCCCAATTGTATAACCTGAAGTCCGGTAAGGCCAGACCCCCATTTAGGATGCCCATGCTTAACTTGTCTCTCAAAATTCGTGGCTTTTTCCCTTTCCATATAAAGCCCGATGTTGCCGTATTCAACATTTTAATATCTGATTTGCTCAGAAGCAAAGGGAGCATAAGAAGCGGATATAATAACCAAGGGAGAATTACCATTTTAAGTATGCCAATTCTTCCTGATAGCGAGAGAGGCAAGGCCCTCCAGCCATTCATCTGGGCTTGCAGCTTGGCGCATATGGTTGTTAGATTATTAGCATAACATTTATTGGGATTAGCCGATATTCTGATACCTAGATATGTAATGTCATGTTTAGCTATGGCAAAAGGGTATCTTTCATCAGAGCATGGTTTCCTATGGAGCCAAAGAATCTCCGACTTCTGCACATTCACAATATAGCCTGAAAACAGGCTAAAGTCAGTAAGATTTTTCATGATACATGGGAGATGTGTCCGAGGATCTTGCACAAATAGAAGCATGTCATCAGCGTATAACGCAAGATGCTGCGGAGCCCCCGCTATATCAATACCAGGAAAGCCCTGTCATAATTTGATGGCTAATGGCTCCAGGGCAATATTGAAGAGCAAGGGTGATAACGGACACCCCTGTCTTGTGCCCCTGTGTAACTGAAAGTTGGGTGAGAACATATTATTAACTTGTATATTGGCCAGTGGGGAGTTATATAAATTCTTAATAAGTGCAAGGAAAGGGCCAGAGAGGTTGGCCTTAGTCATGGTGTTGAACAAATGATCCCAATCCTCTCGATCGAAGGCCTTCACCGCGTCGAGAGACAGCAGGAAGGCCTCCGGTCTATCCACTGCCCATTGATCCCATGGCCCAGCCCAATAATGCTAGACTATCTGCAAGACCCTCCGCACGTTGACCACTGATGACCGCGCATGCATGAAACCTGTTTGGTCTTCATGTATGATGCTGGGTAGTATAAATTTTAGCCTCTCAGCAAATAATTTGGTGAGGATCTTGTAGTCCGAATTTAATAGGGATATCGGCCTGTAGGATTTGGGTAATAAACTATCTTTCCCGGGCTTTGGGATCAGGGTGACATATGCCACAGAGAATTCAGATGTGGGTTTCTTTTCACCCACAAAATAGCAAGCATAGAGCTCCATGAGTGTCGGTGTCACTTGTGGTTTAAGCAAGCGATAGAATTCAATCTGTAGCCCTTCGGGGCCCGGGGCCTTGCCCAACGACATGGACATAATGGTTCTCTCGATCTCTTCCTTACCTATGGGGGCGTTCAACCTATCTAGTTGCGCTTCAGAAATCTGCGGCAGTGGGAGGTTATCCCAGAAACGATCCCTCACCTGGTTCCCGGGAGGGCGATCACTGGTGTATAGGGAGGAATAGTATGAAGCAAATGCCTCTGCTATTGATTTAGGGTCCTGTATGATTTTCCCCTGTATTTTCAGTGCAGCAATGTGCTTAGAGGAGGTAGTTATATTTACTAATGTTGCCAAGTGCTTCCCTGACTTATCCCCATACCTATAATATTTACCTCTAGTCCGCAGTAATGCCTGCGAAGCTTGGTGTGCAAGCAGCGCATCATACTCTGCTTTGATATCGACATATTTGTGATAATTTTGGCTAGAGGGGGCAGTACAATATTTACGATAAGTTTCTGACAAACTTTCTCTCAATCGCTCAACTTTTTCCGCACATTGTTTTTTTCTATCTGCTAGATAGGCAATGATGTTACCTGAAAGGACAGCTTTAGCTGTTGTCCAGAATAACTCAGGCATGTTTAAATGTTGGATGTTGTTTGCCCGATAGTCATCCCAACAGTGCACTAGATAGTTCTGAAATTCTTGAGAAGATATTAAATACTTCGGAAATCTTAAGGTTCGCCTACTGCATGTTTGCGGAGCTATATCTATAAAGAGTGATGAGGATTGGGGGCAAGATTAAAGTTCCCTCCAAAAATGATGTGAGTGTCTAGGTAGGGCGTGAGTGTGGTCACTAAAGTGTCCCAAAAAGTGTCCCAAAATTTCCTATCTTTGTGATTCGGGGCATATATGTTGCATTAAGTGTATATTTTTCCTAGGATGCGAACTTGCACCACTATGTACCTGCCCTCTGGGTCTTTGAGCACCTCTGTTACCTCATATTCTAGCTGTTTTCCAAAGAGTATAGCCACCCCTCGACTTGCTGATTAATATGAAGCATTCTCTACCCTCCCCACCCAGTCAGACCTTAATTTGTCATGCTCTAAGTCTGAAAGGTGTGTCTCTTGAAGTAACACAATCTCTGCTCGCTTTTTCCTAAGGAGGGTTAGGATTGTTTACCTCTTGACGGGGGAGTGATTTCCCCCTATATTCCAGGAGTATAGGTTAAATCTGAGTTTTTAAATGGGACCCTGAATATGGGGCACATTGGTTTGTGTAAAGAGATTTTTGCAATATGGTAGAGTACGGGGGGGGGGAGGAGGAGGAGTACAAAGGAGGGATTAGGAGAGGGAAGAAGAAAAAAAAAAAAAAGAGGACACACCTTATTGGCGCATGTGTAGGCTCCCGGTTCAGCCCGCCATCACACCAGGCCATTACCGGGCCCCACCGACCAGATTTGTTCAAAAGCTGTAGTGAAAAAAAAAGATTTGTCACCTTGATCCACTCTAGTACATATTCCGCTTCATGACTGTTAAAGGTTAGCATGGTGTAACAAATACATTCCTCCTTAATTCTACATTTATGTATTAGCATTTTCCCAGGCATAAACCAACATTTAAACTCAAAACAGTTTGTAATAGGTGTTTTCATCTCCCCATAATAATATCTGACATTATCCCCTTTCAGATTCTGAGAGAAAAGGGGAGCTATTACTGTACCACACTCATGATTTTTTTCATAATATTCTAAACTTAACCTGTTGGCCCACATATGTTTATAATATGATCTAAGCGTGGTTGTTAGTTTCTGCTGTAGAGCAGACCAACCCAAAAAACTTTTTACAACTTAACATAAACTTCCCTAACTCCTGAATGATACAGTACAATTTTCCCATAATGACAGCCTGGACAGCGTCCAGTACCTTGCTGAACCATTTTTTCACACTCTCTCCAACTCCATATACATGTATCCAATCCTGGAGATTGGTTTTAACTCTACTGTGATCTGCTTTTGACCCGGTGATCTTTGGCTGTTGCCACTTTGGTTTAGAGTGCAGAATCACACAAAAAATAAAAATACTCATTAGGTAGAAATCCCTTAACCGTAATTTTAAATGATTCAAATTCTTAATTAACTTGACCATCTTACATGACTATGTGTAACACACCTTAACAGACTTAATTAGTATTACCCATGTATTCTATCATCTCATCCTTCCTCCCCTCTATCTTGTCTCTGTGCAGGGCTGTGTGCTCGTGACCCATGTTTTTCTAAGAATTCTTGAGCCTCAGCAGGAGAATCAAAGAATCTTTGGCCTCTGGAGGTAATTATTTTAAACCTAGCAGGGTATAAGAGATATGCCTGCCTACCTTCTCTATGTAGCTTCGAGCAGAGCGGTGAGAATTCTCTACGACGTTTCATAAGGTCTGTGGAGAAGTCTTGGAACAGTAACAGTCGAGCATTTTCAAAAATGAGTTTGTCTAGTTTCCTATACCCTCTCAAAACAGTGGTTTTGGTCTGAAAGTGTAAGAACTTTATCATGATGGGACGAGGTTGTGATGCATCTGCCCCAGGTTTTTCCGGGCCTACTCTGTGTGCCATTTCTACCCCTCCAACAAAATCTTTAGTGGGGATATTTAACAGGGAAGGTAAGGTGTTTTCTACAAAGTGAATTAGATCAGATTGTTTGATCGTTTCAGGGAGACCAAGGAGATGCACATTATTGCGTCTCAATCTATTTTCTAGATCATCTATTTTTAGCTGCAAGGCCATGACCTGTCTTTCTAGGTTCTCTATCTTACTGGAGTTGGCTACATTTGAATCTTCAAGGTCAGATATTCTACCCTCTGCCTCAACCATCCGTCTTGAGAACTGTTTGACATCATCAGTGAGTGTATCTACCCCCCTTTGAAGATTATCAATTTTGGGCATGAACAACATAGATATTTGTTTTACAATGGGATGGGTATCAACCTGTTCCCCATCAAGAGTGGATTCAGAGCTTGGGCCCTGGATGGCCTGGTCATTTCCAGCCCTATGTCGGCGATCGTTTGTTTTATTGCGACTCGCCATTGGGATATTGGTTAAGTATTTCTCCATAAACCCATAAGAGGTTAGGGGCAGGACTGCTGCGAAAATAATAAAGTTATGGCAATACTTTAGTGAAAAGTGATACTCCCCCTCACAATATTATCAATACAATGGTGCCCTGGTAAGTTGTAGAAATCGAAGTCTCACAGACTACGATAGAACAAACCTGTAAATAGAAAAAAACATTAGCAGAGTAAACCAATGAATGTGTGACGCAGCACACTGAAGAGTAACAGGCAGTCTGACAGTGCCGGGTGTTAGACACAAGGTGTGAGATAAGATGGAACGCTATGATTTCTCAAAGCGTTCCTTCAAGGAGTGCAAAGTAACTCATGTCACCAGCCTCAGGCCAATGTAGGGGCTCCAACCCTCAAGTCCGGGGACAGTGTTCTCAGGCCTGTTTCCACAAATGAAAGTCAAAGTCCCTGGGCTGTTCCAATGTGTGATGCGGTGTCTAAAAAAATAAGAGGTATACAAGGCCTCCTATGACTCGTTGATATTACCCCTCACAAGTCCAGGGCTTTAGTGCTCCTATATATTGTGCAATGATGGCCGTAGTTATGGCCTATGTAATTCATAAGTGGGTGTTAGGTGAGGCAATTTATGACATCTTAGTCATTTAACCCGGGGGGCAAAACCACAAAACAGGGTGAGATTTGTTACTATGTGCGTTTTGTGACGTGCCCACAGGCTGTATACCATAGGGAAGTCAAGCTAAAATTCCGCCTCACTACTCGCACTTCTAGTACACACTGTGCAAGAGGGCAAGGTCACACTCCTCAGGCCCCCATGAAGATCAAAATGTTGCCCCCTAATTACCCGGTACAACGTCAATAGGTGAGTGGATGACTAGCTGAGGGGTTTCCACAAAGAATGTGTAGGCGATACTTTACCACCGTGGATGTAGATCCGCTGACTCCCAGCCTCTCAGATAGTTCCTCCCAGGTCCCGATTTGGTCAGCGTGGGGAGGCCGTGCTCCCAAGATGGCGCTGATTTTCGTGCCAAATGCTTTTCAAAGCGTAATCCAAGCTCCACAGGCCGCAGCCACCAGCCGGCAACAGAGAGGTTAGTGGATTTTATCCGATCTTCTTGGGCTAGAGCTGGGACAACCCGTAGCGAACAGGTAAATGGCCCTTGTAATCTCAGTGCTGTGCTCGCGTGTGACAGCAATGATGTTGCTCCGGTCTCCCTCAGTGCTCCGTTCGGTTCGCCTCCGATGCCATCCAAAGGTGAGGGCAGCAATGGGATTCTATTACCCCATCTAGAAGGTTGTTTAGGTTTGAGCTATCTTAGCGCTGCAGTGAACTGGTCACTTCCGTGGAGGAGCGATGTATAGCTCTCGTGAAAAGTATGGGGATCGTTCAAAATATTCCCCCACTCTGGGCAGCAAGTTCTGCCAAGGATTTTTCACAGGGCACAGAGTGTCCAAGGGGAAATCTTTAGATATCTCAGGTTTTAAGTCCACTTTAGATGGAGCTCTTCTCCCTTGCTTCCTACTCTGTGTCCCGCCCACCGGAAGTCTTGAGATATGTATATTTTAGTTACTTAGTTGGAATCAACTAAAAAATTTTTTTTATACCACTAGTATATACTAGGTATCTAATCACTTGATTAAGGGCTGAACTGCAGCTGTTTTTAGAAACAAGAAAGGTTGTATGAGAGTATATAAACAGCGCTTTATACAGCAAATATAAACTAGAAATAAACAATGTGTAGAAAAAAACACTTTATTTTACTGACAGACCATGTCTTAGAACATTTAAAAAGATATAACATATACCTATTCACAAAGCAATAGTATTAAATTTTGCTATTGTATATAGTCCTAACACATAGGTTAAAAAACTATTTGCACAATAGAGGGCAAATTAAAGTTTTTGAGATAAAATGGAGCACTATTGTCCCCACTTTCACACAATATACAAATTTACAACATACAAATATGCAGTATCAAATCACAAATATAAAAACCTTTAAAAAAATATGATACTGCATTTTTGTCGGGGGCGTCAGATTAGGGGTTAATAAGTGTAAGATTAGGGCTGTTAGGTGTTATGTGTAGACATACATTTCATTTCCCCATAGGAATCAAAGGGGCTGCGTTAGGAGCTAAACGCTGCTTTTTTGCAGGTGTTAGACTTTTTTTCAGCCGGCTCTCCCCATTGATTCCTATGGGGAAATCGTGCATGAGCACGTTACACCAGCTCACCGCTGTCTTAAGCAGCGCTGGCATTGGAGTGCGATAATGAGCAAAATTTTGCTCAACGCTCACTTCTTGTCTTTTAACAACGGGTTTGTAAAAGCCCGTAATACCAGCGCTGTCTGTAAGTGAGCGGTGAGCATAAACTGCTCATTAGCACCGCATAGCCTTTAATGCAAAACTCGTAATCTAGCCAATGGTTTTTACATTTTACATCGAATGGCAAAACATAAAGGTTTTGAATTTACCATCACTTTAGAGATTTATTTTTAGTGTGGGAATCCAAAATTCATGATACTTCTAGAACAGGCTTGTACAGTGATAAACTTAGCCTGTGCAAAGTTTTGACACATTTAATTGATCTTTAGGCATTTGTCTAATTTAGCACTTTTCACATTAATCACATTAATCAGATTACATTAAACATTTTTGAATATGTATAATGTTGAGTGTGCTTTACCTAAAGGCATTACATTTTCTGTGTAGATGTGTGTTTTTAGAATAATGTATTATGGAAAATTTTGTGAGATTAAAGGTTATTTGTGTATGTTAAGCATCATTAAGCAGCCCGTTTACGGGCGCACAAAAAATAACCAGCTATTACAAGTGGCTGGTTATTGCTACTGAGAGCTTGCAGAAGCAATTATATACATATATAAACACATACTGTAAATATATATTTGGAAGTACAAAAGATATACAGCGCTAAAGTCTAAAGGTTAACCTCTCCCCGACCACCTCTCCAGGATGGTCACAAGAAACAACAAAGGATACAAAAAATGAGAGGGCGCTATTAGCTAGGAAAACCAACACACTTAATCTATGGACAAAATAGTCACATTACAACGAGAGATAAGGTATGTTAAAAGATTTTACTTCAATAAAAAACAGATAATAGCGAGGGACGTCTCCCTAGATACATTTCATATAAATTGCAGATAATGACAAAAATTATAAATAACACAGATAAACAATGCAAGATTATTTATTAAGGACAGAAAAAAATAATTAAAGAAAAATGTATGAATATATCTTGCTAGAATACCACCCTAAGATTAAAAGAGTAAAAGAAAAATAATAAGCGCTTTCTATAAAAATAAATGTAAAATACAGCACCAAATGTCCGTTAAAGGCAAAAGTTGTCCCATAAAAATCCAATATGAAATAAAATTGATATAGATGACTTTATATCTAAAAGTTAGTTGATACTTGTTGGTTATCTTCTATAAAAAACTTGATATTTGCAACAATGTTGCTAAACATAAATTGATACGGTGCTTAAGACAAAGTATTATGATCCGCCTTACTATGTCAGAAACGTTTTGAAACACCTTTGTTACTGTGCATGTAGGACAGTCTTATTTCCAATAAGCCAATATATATGGATTGTCAAATTGGCACTCCGAAGTTTCACCGTGCCAGACCACCTAATACTGTAGTATTGACTGTATAACACTGCTCACCTTTAGAAAGAGAATCTTAGCAGTCACTCCACAATGTGTTTAGGACAGCCTCAGTTCGTAACTGAATTTCCACACTCGCCGCTTGTATGATCTCTGAGGTCAGCGTCTCACTGAAAGACCGCCACTCCTTGCGTCTCTTCGAATCAGCAGGATCCCGGCAATGGTAGAGATGACTGAACCTGCGGAAACCCGCACTTAGCGTATGACACGCGCGGGTAAAGGACTAGGTACCTAGTATGATTTGTTCTTTGCAGGAAAAACAACTTCTTTCCTTCAGTTACAATCCTTGAAAAAGCTGATCCAGTGAAACGTACGTTGGAATTGTAATGATAGACTCTCCTGTGCGTCTTTACACTTGCCTGTACACCTGGGGGAGGAGCGTTCTTTACTGGTATTGCGAGGTGGAGGATTTAGCGGTTAAGGTTCTGCTTTTCCATCCGTCCCCATCCAGGACTTGTAACTGCTCTTTTGAGTGATCTTATTCTTAATATTGCTCATTTACCCTATGTTATAGGTGATTTGGGTGCATTTGTGACGCATTTTATATATTTTAATAAATATTTGCTTTTAAGAGATTTGCCTGAGAGTAACTGTTTTCCCACCAGTATAAAGTGGGAGTGCGCGTTTCCCTGAGCTTGGTCATAAGCTCCAACAAATGTGAGTAATCACTCATTAACAAGTACAACTACTCCATTTCAAGTGGTTACAGAGTTACACTATGTTGCATATTTTGTTTCATTTTCTCTGAGAACATACGGAGGAACGCAGAGGAGCAGGGAAACTAACCCAAAGAGAACGAACATATCCTTATATATGAACTTTGGTTTTATGGTTTACTTTTTCATTCTACAATATTAGATTATCACACTTATTCAACAGGTGGTTATCCAAAAAATAAATTAAAAATATGAGTAGCAAGGTGTTGCTGATGGTGTATAAAACGAGTGTAGTAAAAAAATGTGTGTGAAAATAAATGCTGGCTGTGCGCGCTATATGGTCAGAGAGACGCAATGTGAAAAGTCTAAATTTCAAACAATAAAAAATAAAAATAGTGACAGTTGTGTCTTTAAATAAAAGAGTCTATAGCACTTAAATTAGTCCATAAAAAAGTGTATTTCCAAACGCAAAAAAATTGTATTTCCAAACGATAAAACAGGTGTTTTTCAAAACAATGAGAAAAGAGAGGTAGGCTTAAAGTCAAAACAATGAGAAAAGAGAGATAGGCGATAAAGGTCACTGTGAGACCGAAACGCGTTGACTAGGTAAGGATAATTCTATTACTATACCCTTTGTAAGCAATCTACACTATTGTATATCTCTTCCTTTGGCAGAAGGATTATTCACCAACACTGATTGAAATTTACATCCTATCGTCCAAACAACATTCACCTACTGAACATGGGAGCTGTTACTGTTATATAAATACTGAAGTTGGGGCACTAAAGTACTATTTTTTCATTTTGACTTTAAGCCTACCTCTCTTTTTCGGCCTTTTCTTGTATTCAGTAACCAAGATATTGTAAGATTGTGGATCATACTGCCTATGATTTTCAGCCCTTCACTCTTTAAATGAGTTGTTGACTGCCTTTATTTACATATTTGCTCACAGTATATGTCTATACTTGCAGGCCCATTTATCAAAGGGCTTGCGGACCTGATCCGACACTGCGGATCAGGTCCGCAAGACCTCGCTAAATGCGGAGAGCAATACGCTCTCCGCATTTAACATTGCACCAGCAGCTCACAAGAGCTGCTGGTGCAACTCCGCCCCCTGCTGACTCGCGGCCAATCGGCCGCCAGCAGGGAGCTGTCAATCAACCCGATCGTATTCGATCGCTTTGATGTCTGGCGATTCCTGTCCGCCTGTTCAGAGCAGGCGGACAGGGTTATGGAGCAGCGGTCTTTAGACCGCTGCTTCATAAGTTGTGTTTCTGGCGAGTCTGAAGACTCGCCAGAAACACGGCCCTTCAAGCTCCATACAGAGCTTGATAAATGGGCCTGTTAGACTCTATAACGGTTCATCTTACATTATGTAAATAATCTGTGTGCATTTAATTGTCTAGTAGCCAACTGATTACTAATTGAACTTGCATTGTATTTTGTATTTAGTAAGTAGCACGCCTGTTGTTAATTAATAAGACACACCCGCTATCCTATGTTAATAGATTCTGCACTATGTCTTTAACGTGGCCCAGGTTAATATGTAGCAGCTGTGTTTCTGTTTTTATTACACCAGCTGTTTGCGGTTGGCGTCCGGTTGCCACGGCAACGTTGTCACGCGACTCCGGTCACGGCCGTAATCAGCTGACGGGTGTTAGATGATTAGTATGGGTATATAGGGGGTAAGTACTTGTCTGTTTTTGTATGCCTATATTGAAAACGGGGGCAACCCCGAAACTTCAATAAAGACTTTGATCTTCACTACAAAACCCTGTGAGTGACTCCCTTACTTTGCTGATTTGTATTACACTTGGAGTGCGGGCCGGTTTTGGGCCTTTACAATTTACCAGGAGTGCTTCTACCATCCTCATTTGCTCTCTCTCTCTCTCTCTCTCTCTCTCTCTCTCTCTCTCTATATATATATATATATATATATATATATATATATATATATACTGTATATGCTTCTTTACAAAGCTGAGATACTTTCATTTGTATTTTTTTATTCTACGTAAACCCTCTCAAACTAGTAAACAATTTACAAGCAAAATCTAGTTACATTAACAATAAACAAATTAAACAACTATAATAAACAGGCATATCAAGGGATTTTAGATGGAACTTCAATCAAAAGATATGTAACCAAAGAAAAAGTAAATCATGAGAGCCAGTTATTTTATGCATTTGGATTACTCACTACTAAAGGCAGGAAAAGTTTATTAAAGTTCAAATGTACACTATTTAGATGTGAAAGGCTCCAAAAGCTCAAATTTACAGTATTCAATAAGCATTTAGCTATGCCCTGATGTCTGATCTGAGTAACATGTTAAACTTTTTTTATTAAATGTTATTGTGAGTTTGTTGTTTTGTATTTTTTGATGTGAACATGTGAGCAGAAGAGGAATATGATACTTTCTAGGATTCTCTTTTTATATTGTTTGTCCCTTTCATTGTTTATTTTCAAATAATATAAAAACGTTTTTATAATATAAAGGTGTTTCTATTATTATAGCACATCATTTAAACCTCATATCTGCATTTGGAGTAATATCCAGAACGTGTTTTTATGATACCATTATACTTCATAGTTGAACTTAAGAGATGAATGGCTACAAGACAGATGCGTCTCACAGCTTGTGGCTGGGACAAGGGGCAGGTGCAATCTTTATGAATTCTGCCATTTTCTAGTTGGGATGTTGAATCGACTTTTTTCAGGGCGATATTAGATTCACAGATGGGTATATATTGAATCTAGGCTAATGATTTTCTGGCACTGATTAGATAATAGAAATCAGCTTATTTACATGCGGCCTCCTATTGGTCACTGAGTAGGAAGCCAGGTAAATATATGCAGTGAGTTCACCTCTGGTCTGCTCTGGATTTGCAAAACATACGGCTAGTTTACGAGTTTTGCGTTATGAGTAAAAAATCAGAGTTTCGGGTTATAACGCTGCTTTTTCACTACCGCTGCAATTACGAGTCTTGTAGGTACAGCTGTCCCGCACACTTTTTTGGCCTTAATGCAAATTAACTTAAGCAGTTTGCGTAAAGTCTTTTTTCAATGGGACTTCCAAAGCGCCGATATTACAAGCTTTTTCTGGGAGGCCAAAAAGTGAGCGGTACAGCCTATCCCGCAAGATTCAAAATGCAATCTAAAGTCAGTAGTTATGAGTTTTACGCTGCAAAGCTGTAGCATAAAACTCACAACTAAAGTGCTAAAAAGTACACTAACACACATAAACTTCCTATTAACCCCTTAATGACCGGACCATTTTTCAATTTTCTTACCCTTAATGACAATGGCTATTTTTACATTTCTGTGGTGTTTGTGTTCAGCTGTAATTTTCCTCTTACTCATTTACTGTACCCACACATATTATATACCTTTTTTCTCGCCATTAAATGGACTTTCTAAAGATACCATTATTTTCATTATATCTTCTAATTTACTATAATTTTTTTTATAAAATATGAGGAAAAAATGGAAAAAACACACTTTTTCTAACTTTGACCCCCAAAATCTGTTACACATCTACAACCACTAAAAAACACCCATGCTAAATAGTTTCTAAATTTTGTCCTGAGTTTAGAAATACCCAATGTTTACATGTTCTTTGCTTTTATTGTAAGTTATAGGGCCATAAATACAAGTAGCACTTCGCTATTTCCAAACCACTTTTTTTTCAAAATTAGTGCTAGTTACATTGGAACACTGATATCTGTAAGGAATACCTGAATATCCATTGAATGTATATATTTTTTTTTTAGAAGACATCCCAAAGTATTGATCTAGGCCCATTTTGGTATATTTCATGCCACCGTTTCACCGCCAAATGCGATCAAATTAAAAAATGTTTTCACTTTTTCACACATTTTGTCACAAACTTTAGGTTTCCCACTGAAATTATTTACAAACAGCTTCTGCAATTATGGCACAAATGGTTGTAAATGCTTCTCTGGGATCGCCTTTGTTCAGAAATAGCAGACTTATATGGCTTTGGGGGTGCTTTTTGGTAATTAGAAGGCCGCTAAATGCCGCTGCGCACCACACGTGTTTTATGCCCAGCAGTGAAGGGGTTAATTAGGGAGCATGTAGGGAGCTTGTAGGGTTAATTTTAGCTTTAGTTTAGTGTAGTAGACAACTCCAAGTATTGATCTAGGCCAATTTTGGTATATTTCATGCCACCATTTCACCGCCAAATGCGAGCAAATAAAAAAAACCTTTAAATTTTTCACAATTTTAGGTTTCTCACTGAAATTATTTACAAACAGTTTGTGCAATTATGGCACAAATGGTTGTAAAAGCTTCTCTGGGATCCCCTTTGTTCAGAAATAGCAGACATATATGGCTTTGGCGTTGCTTTTTGTTAATTAGAAGGCCGCTAAATGCTGCTGCACACAACACGTGAATTATGCCCAGCAGTGAAGGAGTTAATTAGGTAGCTTGTAGGGCGCTGGCAGGGTTAATTTTAGCTTTAGTGTAGAGATCAGCCTCCCACCTGACACATCCCACCCCCTGATCCCTCCCAAACAGCTCTCTTCCCTCCCCCACCCCAAAATTGTCCCCGCCATCTTAAGTACTGGCAGAAAGTCTGCCAGTACTAAATAAAAGGAGTTTTTTTTATTTTATTTTTAAAAAAAATGTATTCTGCTGTAATGGAGCCCTGCCTTAGCCCCCAACCTCCCTGATCCCCCACCAAACAGCTCTATAACCCTCCCTGCTACTTAATTGCCGCCATCTTGGGTACTGGCAGCTGTCTGCCAGTACCCAATTTGCCCCCAAAAATATTTATAAATTTTGCCCCCAAAAATATTTATAAACTTTTCTGTAGTGTAGCAGCCCCCCCCTCAATACCCCCAACCCCCCCCCCCCAGATCCTTTTATATATATATATTTTTTTTTTTATGTTTTGAACTTTTTTTTTTTTCATTGGTGTCAGTGGCTAATATGCGCGCGCGCCCCACGTGCACTCGCGCGGCCCCCACGTGCACGCGTGCGCCCAACGTGCACGCGCGCGCCCGCACGCTGCCGCCTCTTTGCTTCCCTTCCCCCCGGAACACTGCACCATTGATACCGGTGCAGAGAGGGCCCCAGAGTGGCTCTCTCTGCATCGGAGGCTTGTTAAAAGGTATTGCAGGATGCCTCCATATCGAGGCATCACTGCAATACCCTGAGAGCTGCTGGAAGCAATTGCGATCGCTTCCAGCACTCTCTTAAACAACTGACGTACCAGGTACGTCCATTGTCACTAACTGCTAGTTTTTGCAGGACGTACCTGGTACGTCAGTTGTCATTAAGGGGTTAAAGGGATATTAAACCCAAAAAAATTCTTTCATCATTCAGATAGAAAATACAATTTTAAACAACATTCCAATTTACTTCTATTATCTAATATGCTTCATTCTTTAGATATCTTTTGTTAAAGTAATAACAGTGCACATGGGTAAACCAATCAAATGAGGCATCTATGTGCAGCCACCAATCAGAAGCTACTGAGCCTATCTAGATATGCTTTTCAGGAAAGGATATCAAGATAATGAAGTAAATTAGATAATAGAAGTAAATTAGAAAGTTGTTTAAAATGCTATTCTCCATCTGAATCATGGAAGAAAAATGTGGGTTTAATGTCCCTTTAACCCCTAAACCGAGGCCCTCCCGCATTGCAAACACATTAAATAAAATTATTAACCCCTAATCTGCTGCTCCGGACATCGCTGCCACTAGAATAAACATATTAACCCCTAAACCGCTGCACTCCCGCCTCGCAAACACTAGTTAAATATTATTAACCCCTAATCTGCCGCCCCCAATGTAGCCGCCACTATACTAAATTTATTAACCCCTAAACCTAAGTCTAACCCTAACACCCCCTAACTTAAATATAATTAAAATAAATATAATTCTAAATAAAAATTGCTATAATTACCTAAATTTAGCTCTATTGCTGCCCAAACCCTAATCTAAAACTAAAACCCACCCAATAAACCCTTAAATAAAACCTAACACTAACCCCCGAAGATCCACTTACAGTTTTGAAGACCGGACACCCATCCTAAACGAATTTGGGAGAAGTCCTCAGCGAAGCGGCAAGAAGTCCTCAACGAAGCAACTTCATCCAAGCCAGCAGAAGTGGTCCTCCAGATGGGCAGAAGTCTTCATCCAGACGGCATCTTCTATCTTCATCCATCCGGCGAGGAGCAGGTCATCTTCAAGACATCCGGCGCGGAGCTTCCTCTTCTTCCGACGACTAAAGACGAATGAAGCTTCCTTTAAATGATGTCATCCAAGATGGCGTCCCTTTAATTTCGATTGGCTGATAGAATTCTATCAGCCAATCGGAATTAAAGGTGAAAAAATCCTATTGGCTGATGCAATCAGCCAGTAGTATTGAGCTTCAATCCTATTGGCTGAACAAATCAGCCAATAGGATTGAGCTTGCATTCTATTGGCTGTTCCAATAGATGGATGAAGATAGAAGATGCTGTCTGGATGAAGACTTCTGCCCATCTGGAGGACTACTTCTGCCGGCTTGGATGAAGACTTCTCCCGGTTCATTGAGGACTTCTTGCTGCTTTGCTGAGGACTTCTCCTGGCTTCGTTTAGGATGGATGTGCGGTCTTCAAAACTGTAAGTGGATCTTCGGGGGTTAGTGTTAGTTTTTTTAAGGGTTTATTGGGTGGGTTTTAGTTTTAGATTAGGGTTTGGGCAGCAATAGAGCTAAATAACCTTTTAAGGACAATGTCCATCCAAATGCCCTTTTCAGGGCCATGGGGAGCTTAGGTTTTTTAGGTAAGATTTTATTTGGGGGGTTGGTTGTGTGGGTGGTGGGTTTTACTGTTGGGGGGTTGTTTGTATTTTTTTTACAGGTAAAAGAGCTGATTTCTTTGGGGCAATGCCCCGCAAAAGGCCCTTTTAAGGGCTATTGGTAGTTTAGTTTAGGCTATGTTTTTTTTTTATATTGGGGTGAATAAGAGCTATTAAAGGAGGAGGGGAAAAAGATGTGCTAAAGAAAAAAGGAGAATCAGAGGTCGAAACAGATAAGCAGACTAATAAGGACAAAGAACAACTAGAGCATCCACTAACTCTGCCTGAGGATTCTTGGACCTCGCAAAGTATTTGGGAAGTTTGTTGTTAAAATGAGAGGCCTTCAAATCTACCTTTTGGAGACCCCCCACAGATCCATAGTCTGATTGAACACATTCTGGTGAAGAAACCACTCATCTGAATGTAGAGATTGATGACTGAGAAAGTCTGCCTCCCATTTGTTCACTCCTGGAATATCACTTGCAGAGACTAGACAAGAATTGGTTTCTGCCCATAAGAGAATCCGAGACAACTCCATCATTGCCAGGGAACTGCAAATTCCCGCCTGATGGTTGAGATAAGCTAATGCTGTGACGTTGTCTGTCTAGAAACCGAGATGAGACTCCCTCTTCAACAGAGGCCAAGATTAAAGGACTCTGAAAATTGCATGGAGTTCCATGGAGTTCTGATTGGTAGAGACAACCAAACAGCTCCGCAACCTGAAAGACTTGCTTCAGTAGTGATCACAGTCCAGGTAGAATGAGCAAATGAAGCCCCATGAATAATAAACTGATAATCCTGCCACCAAGTTAGAGAGTTAGATCCAAAAATATCCTTCGAGACAGTTGAGTATAATCCCTGCCCCATTGACAGAGCATCAATTGAGCAAATGGAATTGCATCTAAGGCTATAATCATGAGACCTAGGACTTCCACACACAGAGCCACTGAAGGCAAAGAGAGAGACTGAAGGTTCAGACAAGCTGACACCAATTTTAACCATCTCTGCTCTGTTAGAGAAAGTCTCATGGATACTGAATCTATATGGAAACCCAAGAAAGTTACCTTTGTCTAAGGAATCAAATAACTCTTTGGAAAATTGATACTCCAACCATGCTGTTGAAGAAACAACAAGAGTTGGTTGGTGTGAGATACTGCTAAAGGAAAAGATGAAGCTTGAACCAAGAAGTCATCCAGGTATGGAAACAATGCAATACCCTGAGACCTGATCACACACAAAAGGGCACCCAGAAACTTTGTGAATATTCTAAAGCTGTAGCAACACCAAATGGTAGAGCAATATACTGAAAATGCCTGTCCAGAAAGGAAAACTTCAGAAACTGGTAATGATCTCTGTGAATGGGAACATGAAGGTAAGCATCCTTTAAAACTATTGTAGACATACACTGACCTCCCTGAACAAAAGGCAGAATAGTCTGAATAGTTTTGATTCTGAATGATGGAATCCTTACAAACCTGTTCAGAGGATTTAGATCTTGGACTGGTCTGAAAGGACCTTCCTTCTTTGTAACAATGAAGATATTTAAATTGAATTTCCATCCCCTGTTCCTGCAAAAGAACTGGGAAAATCACTCCCATATCTTCCAGATATGAGACAGACTGAAGAAAAGCTTGAGCTTTTAAAGGATTCCTTGGATCATTGCACAGAAAAAACTCCCTCTTAGAGGCCTTGTTTTGAATCCTATTTGATATACCTGAGAAATAATACTACAAATCCAGGGGTCTGGAACAGAATGAAACCAAACCAATACTACCAAGTTTTGGTAGTATGGATACATTTCTTACCCTGCTTTGACTTGTTCCAGTTAGCAGTAGGTCTCCAGACTGAACCAGAGGAACCATGCTTTTGAGCAGAGGAGTCAGCTTTCTGTTCCTTATTCTGACGAAAGGAACGAAAACAATTAGAAACTTTGAATTTCCCTCTAGGCTTTCTGTCCTGAGGTAGAAAAGCCCCTTTCCCTCCAGTAACAGTAGAAATAATAGAATCTAAAACAGAACCAAATAACTTCTTTCCCTGAAAGGAAAGAGATGATAATCTAGATTTAGACACCATATCAGCAGACCAGGATCTAAGCCACAAAGCTCTCCTGGCAAGGACTGCTAAAGACATGCTTTTTACATTAATCTTCATAATAACAAAAACAGCATCACAAATAAAAGAATTGGCACTCTTAAGCAAACTCAAAAGATTTGCACACCAGAGTCATCTGAATATTGTTCTGAAAGACTAGACAACCAGTAAATAGAAGCAGCAGCTACATCAGCAATAGAAATAGCTGGCCTGATAATATAACCTGCATGTAAAAGGCCCCTTCCATGAATTGACTCTTTCTTTCTGTTTAAAGGGTCTTCCAAAGTAATACTAGTCCCTCTAGCCAGAGTCGAAATGGCCCCATCCACCTTAGGAACTGTTTCCCATAAATCTAAATTAGCAGTAGGTAAAGGATATAACTTTTTAAACGTTGCAGAATGAGTAAAATAATTACCTGGCTTATACTATTTCCTAGAAACCATGTCAGAGAAAGTATCAGGTACAGCGAAAACCTCAGGGAGATTAACAACAGTCTTAAAAACTGATTTTAAATGATTACAAGGTGTATCATCAGAAACTTTAGAATCTTTAACCCCTAAAGTAATTAAGACCTCCTTTCAAAGAGAACAAATATGTTCAACAAAGAGGAAATATCAGGTTTAACATCAGATAAGGCGTCCTCATCCCCAAAGGAAACTTCACCCTCTGAAGACAAAACAGTATTCCTAGTCTCAGGGCACATAGCACTTGTAGAACTGACCTTTTAAGCTTGTTTGAAGGCAGGAGAGCCGCCAATGGCTCAGAAACGGCAGTCTTGATAATATTTTTCACGGTAGGTGACACCACATCAGCATTATCCTGTAATGAACAAACAGTAGGTGCATTAGTACCCAGAGAAACAGCATAAGATTGGTCTGATTGCATTAACAAATCTAAACATGAGCCACATAAATGAGCTGGCGAAGGCACGTCAGCTCTCTACGATAAGCACACCTAATAATGGTAGAAAGGTGCTAAGAAGACTCTGGGGCATATGTATCAAGCTCCATATGGAGCTTGATGCACCGTGTTTCTGGCAAGTCATCAGACTCGCCAGAAACAGCAGTTATGAAGCAGCGGTCACAAAGACCGCTGCTCCATAGCCTGTCCGTCTGCTCTGAGCAGGCGGACAGACATTGCAACAATACAACCCGATCGAGTATGATCGGGTTGATTGACACCCCCCTGCTGGCGGCCAATTGGCCGCGAGTCTGCAGGGGGCGGCGTTGCACCAGCAGCTCTTGTGGGCTGCTGGTGCAATGATGAATTATGGCGAGCGTATTGCTCACTGTATTCAGCGAAGTCTGGCAGACCTTATCCGCACTGGCGGATCAGGTCCACCAGACTTTCATAACTAGAGGCCTCTGTTTCTTGGGTAGATTTAGGAACAGAATCAAGCTGACCCATTATAGCATATGGCAAAGCAATGCAATAAACACTATAACACCCCTAAAAAGCTATTGAGAAATAAAAAAACACTTACCACCTCCTAAGTAGCTTTTTAACAATAGGCTCCTAGGTACAATGGGTGCTAAGCCGATCTGCAAAACAAAGCAGGAGAAAATAACATTAAATCTGAGGGCAGATAACGCTCCTAGTATGCACGAAAAAAATGACTACTAAAAAAGGGGATTTTGCGCACAAAAACCCCCAAGAACAAACGTGAGCTAACCCGACATGCGTAAGCCAGCCAACGCGCAAATAAACTACAGAAAAACTAAAGGGACGTTCACTAACCCGACAAGCATTAACCCAATGTGCAAGACCCAGACACACGTTAATCGGAGACTGGTGCGTGATAGGATCGCCAAAAAAAAAAAAATTATGCATACATAACAGCAAGGGAATAGTGAAAAAATATCTGTCGCAGTTCCATAATGTATAAACAAGTGCCCAAAACGTAGCTATATGAGTGTCTAGATGTTACTAAAAAGATACTTACCAATAGACACTTGTCCACTAGCAAACAAGTAACAGACAGCCAAACCAGTACTGAAACATATCAGCAGAGGTTATGGAATAGGAGTATAATGTAGATCCATAAAGGGAAGCAAAGGACAAGTCCCTGAGACCAAAAATAAAGGGTTTAAGAAAAATTTCCATTGAAATGAAAACAAAATCACAAACCATACCCCATATACATCCCTCTAACAAGTAATGTACTCTGAGGGGAAACCGGGCCTCAATATAGACTGAAAACCCCTCTCTCTTAAGAATCAAATGCACATCTTCACTCTTACACCACCTCCAGCAGAGGTAAAGACTAAGGTATGTGTGAGGTGGGAGGGGTTTTATAGAGCTCTTGAGGCTTGGGAATCTTTGCCTCCTCCTAGTGGTAGAGAAGAGTAATTCCCAAGAGTAATGGATCATGGACCTCACCACCTGTATGAAAGAAAGTATAAGCCAGAGCCCACAATTTTTAGCAAGATTATCACAAGCTATACCCCCTGCTCCACATTTATTTATGCTCCAGTTTTTTATAAAATAAACTAATTTCAAGCCAGAGCCACTACCAGCCATGGCCACAACCTCTCACAAACTTTTGGAACTCACCTATATCCCAAAAAGGAGCCAATGTAGAAAGGCATGGTACACTATGTACATCTATATGTACATTCCTAGGACAACTGGTAGGTACAAAACTGAAGGTACAAAACAATTTGAAAACACTGTTTACTGGGAGTTTACAGACTAGGTGATGACTGTTACAGAATATTTGAAGAGTTGAAAATCTGCAGAAAGAATGAGGGACATGATACCCAAATGTTCAGTTATTTGAAAGTGATGCAGCATAGCCATAAAAAGGTGACTAGAAAATATCACTTGAACATTTCTATGTAAAAAAAAGAAAGAAAGATGTTTTACCTCAAAATGTCCTCAGTAGCCACATCTCATTGTATAGGGACTTTAAGCAGCCAATCAGGATGCTACTCCCAGGACTTGCAAGGGAGCGTGCATCTGGCATGTGCAGTCATACTCATGTTATTTCCCTCTTCAGTTTAAGGAAATTTGCTATGAAATCCCTATCACTGGTATCTCATGAGATCACAGTAAATCATTTGTGACATTGGCACTTATGAAGTTAAATGGCTGTTTTTTTTTCTTCAACATGCAGCTGTCAGTAGCTAAAGAATAATTGTTCACAGAGCACTCTAGTGAGCTTAAGAATTTTATAGGTAACATAACTAAATGTATGCTTACCTGATAAATTGATTTCTTCTATGGTAAGACAAGTCCACGGATTCATCCATTACTTGTGGGATATTATCCTTCCCTACAGGAAGTGGCAAAGAGCACCACAGCAGAGCTGTCTATAAAGCTCCTCCCTTAGCTCCACCCCCCAGTCATTCGACCGAAGGTACAGGAAGGAAAAGGAGAAAGTACAAGGTGCAGAGGTGACTGAGTTTAAATCAAAAAATTTAATCTGTCTTAAAATCACAGGGCGGGCCGTGGACTTGTCTTACCATAGAAGAAATCAATTTATCAGGTAAGCATAAATTTAGTTTTCTTCTATAAAGGTAAGATGAGTCCACGGATTCATCCATTACTTGTGGGATACAATACCAAAGCTACAGGACATGGATGAACGGGAGGGACAAGACAGATGGTTAAACAGAAGGCACCTCTGCTTGAAGAACTTTTCTCCCAAAAACAGCCTCCGAAGAAGCAAAGGTATCAAATTTGTAAAATTTGGAAAAGGTATGAAGCGAAGACCAAGTCGCAGCCTTACAAATCTGTTCAACAGAAGCATCATTTTTAAAAGCCCATGTGGAAGCCACCGCTCTAGTAGAGTGAGCTGTAATTCTTTCAGGAGGCTGCTGTCCAGCAGTCTCGTATGTCAAACGGATGATGCTTTTTAGCCAAAAGGCAAAAGAGGTAGCCGTAGCTTTTTGACCTCTACGTTTTCCAGAATAGACAACAAACAAAGAAGATGTTTGACGAAATTCTTTGATCGCTTGCAAGTAAAACTTTAAAGCACGAACCACGTCCAAGTTTTGCAATAGACGCTCCTTCTTAGAGGAAAGATTAGGACACAGAGAAGGAACAACAATTTCCTGATTAATATTCTTATTAGAAACAACCTTAGGAAGAAATACAGGTTTGGTACGCAGAACCACCTTATCAGCATGGAAAACAAGATAAGGCGGGTCACATTGTAATGCAGATAGTTTAGAAACTCTTCGAGCCGAAGAGATAGCAACTAAAAACAGAACTTTCCAAGATAGAAGCTTAATATCTATGGAATGCATAGGTTCAAACGGAACCCCTTGAAGAACTTTAAGAACTAAATTCAAACTCCATGGCGGAGCAACAGGTTTAAACACAGGCTTGATTCTAACTAAAGCCTGACAGAAAGACTGAACGTCTGGAACATCTGCCAGATGTTTGTGCAGTAGAACTGATAAAGCAGATATCTGTCCCTTTAAGGAACTAGCTGATAGCCCCTTCTCCATCCTTCTCGGAGAAAGGACAAAATCCTAGGAATCCTGATCTTACTCCATGAGTAGCCTTTGGATTCGCACCAATAAAGATATTTACGCCATATCTTATGATAAATTTTCCTAGTGACAGGCTTTTGAGCCTGAATCAAGGTATCTATGACCGACTCAGAGAACCACCGCTTGGATAAGATCAAGCGTTCAATCTCCAAGCAGTCAGTCGCAGAGAAACTAGATTTGGATGCTGGAACGGACCTTGAAGCAGAAGGTCCTGTCTCAGTGGCAGAGACCAAGGTGGAAGAGATGACATGTCCACCAGGTCTGCATACCAAGTCGTGCTTGGCCACACAGGTGCTATCAAAATCACAGAAGCTCTCTCCTGTTTGATTCTGGCAATCAAACGAGGAAGGAGAGGAAATGGTGGAAACACATAAGCCAGGTTGAACGACCAGGGTACTGCCAGAGCATCTATCAATACTGCCTGGGGATCCCTTGACCTGGACCCGTAACGAGGAAGTTTGGCATTCTGACAAGACGCCATCAGATCCAATTCTGGTGTGCCCCATTGCTGAATCAATTGTGCAAACACCTCCGGATGGAGTTCCCACTCCCCCGGATGAAAAGCCGCTTCCCAGTTCTCCACTCCTGGGATATAGATTGCTGGCAGATGGCAAGAGTGAGTCTCTGCCCATCAAATTATTTTGGTAACCTCTATCATCGCTAGAGAACTCTTTGTTCCCCCCTGATGATTGATATATGGTACAGTCGTGATATTGTCCCTCTGAAATCTTAGGAATCTGGCTGACTTCAGCTGAGGCCACGCCTGAAGCGCGTTGAATATCACTCTCAGTTCTAGAATATTTATCGGGAGGAGAGCTTCCTCCTGAGTCCACAAACCCTGAGCTTTCAGGGAATTCCAGACTGCACCCCAGCCCAATAGGCTGGCGTCCGTCATCACTATGACCCATGCTGGCCTGCGGAAACACATTCCCTTGGACAGATGATCCTATGACAACAACAACAGAAGAGAGTTTCTGGTCTCTTGATCCAGATTTATCTGAGGAGATAAATCTGCATAATCCCCATTCCACTGTTTGAGCATGCAAAGTTGCAGTGGTCTGAGATGCCAGCAAGCAAACTGAACTATGTCCATTGCCGCTACCATTAAACTGATTACCTCCATACATTGAGCCACTGACGGCCGAGGAATGGAATGAAGAGCTCAGCAGATGGATAAAATCTTTGATTTCCTGACCTCCGTCAGAAAAAAATTCATGTCCACCGAATCTATCAGAGTTCCCAGGAATGGAACTCTTGTGAGAGGGATAAGTGAACTCTTTTTTACGTTCACATCCACCTGTGAGATCTTAGAAAAGCCAACACGATGTCCGTGTGAGACTTGGCTAGTTGGTAAGTTGACGCCTGGATTAAAATATCATCCAGATAAGGCGCCACAGCTATGCCCCGCGGCCTTAGAACCGCCAGAAGGGACCCTAGCACCTTTGTGAAAATTCTGGGAGCCATGGCCAACCCGAAGGGAAGAGCCACAAACTGGTAATGCTTGTCCAGAAAGGCAACCTGAGGAACTGGTGATGATCTTTGTGGATAGGAATGTGTAGATACGCATCCTTTAAGTCCACGGTGGTCATATATTGACCCTCCTGGATCATTGGCAAAATAGTCCGAATGGTCTCCATCTTGAAGGATGGGACTCTGAGGAATTTGTTTAGGATCTTGAGATCCAAAATTGGTCTGAAAGTTCCCTCTTTTTTGGGAACCACAAACAGATTGGAGTAGAACCCTTGCTCCTGTTCTGTTTCCAGAACTGGGCAGATCACTCCCATGGAATATACTTCTTCTACACAGCGTAAGAATGCCTCTCTTTTTGTCTGGTTTACAGACAATTGAGAAAGATGGAATCTCCCCCTTGGGGGAGAATCATTGAAATCTAGAAGGTACCACTGGGTTACTATTTCTAAAGCCCAGGAGTCCTGAACATCTCTTGCCCAAGCCTGAGCAAAGAGAGAAAGTCTGCCCCCTACTAGATCCCGTCCCGGATCAGGGGCTACCCCTTTCATGCTGTCTTGGTGGCAGCAGAGGGCTTCTTGGCCTGTTTACCCTTGTTCCAAGTCTGGTTAGGTCTCCAGACTGACTTGGATTGAGCAAGATTCCCCTCTTGCTTTGCGGCAGGGGAAGAGGAAGAGGGACCACCTTTGAAGTTTCGAAAGGAACAAAAATTATTTTGTTTGGTCCTCATCTTATTCATCTTATCCTGAGGAAGGGCATGGCCTTTCCCTCCAGTGATGTCTGAAATGATCTCTTTCAGTTCAGGCCTGAATAGGGTCTTACCCTTGAAAGGGATGGCTAAAAGCTTAGCCTTAGATGACACATTAGCAGACCAGGATTTAAGCCATAACGCTCTATGCGCTAAAATGGCAAATTCTGAATTCTTCGCCGCTAATTTAGCCAACTGAAAAGCGGCATCTGTAATGAAAGAATTAGCTAGCTTGAGAGCCCTAATTCTATCCAGAATATCCTCCAATTTAGTCTCAACCTGAAGAGCCTCTTCCAGAGCCTCGAACCAAAAGGAAGCTGCAATAGTTACAGGAACAATGCACGCTATAGGTTGGAGAAGAAAACCTTGATGAACAAATATTTTCTTCAGGAGACCCTCTAATTTCTTTATCCATAGGATCTTTAAAAGCACAACTGTCCTCAATACGTATAGTTGTACACTTAGCCAGGGTAGAAATAGCTCCCTCTACCTTAGGGACATCTGCCATGAGTCCCGTATGGCATCTGATATGGGAAACATTTTCTTAAAAGTAGGAGGGGGGAGTGAACGGAATACCTGGTCTATCCCACTCCTTAGTAACAATTTCCGAAATCCTCTTAGGGACCGGAAAAACATCAGTGTAGGCAGGAACCTCTAGGAATCTGTCCATTTTACACAATTTCTCTGGAACTACAATAGGGTCACAATCATCCAGTGTCGCTAAAACCTCCCTGAGCAATAAGCGGAGGTGTTCTAGTTTAAATTTAAAATCTGTCATATCTGAATCTGTCTGAGGGAACATATTTCCTAAGTCAGAAATCTCTCCCTCATCCAGCAAATCCCTCACTTCAGAACATTGTGAGGGTACATCTGATATAGCTAATAAAGCGTCAGAGGGCTCAGCGTTTGTTCTCACACCAGACCTGCTGCACTTCCCCTGCAACCCAGGCAGCTTAGATAAAACCTCTGTGAGGGTAGTATTCATAACTGCAGCCATATCTTGCTGGGTGAAAGAATTAGACGCACTAGAAGTACTTGGCGTCGCTTGTGCGGGCGTTAATGGTTGTGACACTTGGGGAGAATTAGATGGCATAATCTGATTCTCTTCTGACTGAGAATCATCCTGCGACATACTTTTAGTAGCTAAAATATGTTCTTTACCATTTATAGATCTTTCAGTGCATGAGGGACACATTCTAAGTGGAGGTACCACAATGGCTTCTAAACATATTGAACATTGACTTTCCTCAATGTCAGACATGTTGAACAGGCTAGTAATGACCACAAACAAGCATAAAAACACTTTATTTAGTGAAAAAAATAACAATCTTAAAAAACGGTACTGTGCCTTTAAGAGAAAAAAAGCATACACGTTCTGCAAAACAGCCTAAACATGCACCAAATTTCTCAAAATTTTGTATGTAGGCACACTATAGGTAGTTAAGATTGCACCACAAAAATGTTTAATAATTAACCCCTTAATTTCCAAACCGGATCGAAAATAGGCCCAGATCCGGAAAAAAAAACCTCAGCACCTTGCCACAGCCCTGCTGTGGCCCTACCTGCCCTCAGGGATCGAAAATGTGGGGTAAAAGCTTCTATTTGGCCCAAAACATACACCAGGGCCCTCAGAAGTTAGAGCTTGCTGCTTGCTGACAAACTAACTGCGCATCTGAGGTGCGAAAATAGGCCCCGCCCATCTCACTCGATGTTTAGCCTAACTAGCCATGTGGGTTCTAAGACCCTAAAATTAAGCCATGTGTGCCCTAATAAAGTTGCCCAAAACGTTTATTGCCCACAAAAAAGTTAAAGCACTCCCTTCAAAAAAGCGTTTGCTCACAAACATTTGCCATTCAGTGTCAACTATATATGTAATTGGCCCATATGCAAGCTAAGTAATGCCCTTCTTTTAGCTCTAGGATTACTGCTTACCCTTACCCTCCTGGGTATAATGTCAGCCTTTCTGAAATACACAGTCTCTCCAGAAAAAATATGACTGAACATACCTCATTGCTGCATAGCATGAAACCGTTCCTCACACTGAAGTTTCCTGTACTCCTCAGCCTCTGTGGGAACAGCAATGGACCTTAGTTACAAATGCTAAGATCATCATCCTCCAGGCAGCAGTCTTCATCCATCTGCTTCCTGAGAGTAAATAGTACAAACCGGTACCATTTAAAATAACAAACTCTTGCTTGAAGAAATTAAAAACTAATATTTTATCACCTCTTTCACTTTACCCTTCCTAGTACTTAGAGTAGGCAAAGAGAATGACTGGGGGTGGAGCTAAGGGAGGAGCTATATAGACAGCTCTGCTGTGGTGCTCTTTGCCACTTCCTGTAGGGAAGGATAATATCCCACAAGTAATGGATGAATCCGTGGACTCGTCTTACCTTTATAGAAGAAATCTTTATTTTTTACATAGAGATGTTCAGGTGATATTTTCTTGTTAGCTTTTTACAGCTATGCTTCATCATTAACAAGTTATTTAGCATATGATAATTATGTCCCTTTAATTTCCACAGTGTAGGTGCATAATTGGAAAAAGCATTAGCAGATCACAAGATGAGGTGATTACAGAAACAAAAAATCTAACACAAATTAAATAATTGTATTTTTTTTATTGGTGACATAGGTGACATGAATAGCCTTTGTGTATAGAAAAAAATATGCTAAATATGTTAACTTGTTGAACAGATATTGTGTGATGTTGCAGGCAGTAACCTTTCCCTTTAAACAGTAATTAACTTTAGAGTGTTGACTATGCAGGGAGAGATCAGGTAATATCCTAGGTAACAATGAGCAGGAAAACGATCAGCCCCAGTGGCTAACTAAGTGATGCATGTGGCATTAGCCCTAGTATCAGGATAGAAAAACATAAAATACTTAAGAAAGGTCAGCTCACCTGCTGCAGATTCTATCATTTATAAACACTGCCATGAATGGACAAAGCTGTCTCTCTATGTTGAGAAAGCAGTGTACCATAATATTTAAACTTTGCAGTGACTCTAGTTTCCATATTCAACCTCCGTGACAAAAAAGACTAGAGAGGAAAACAAAAGGAACAACCGGAAGGTGATCGGTTCAAAGAGGAATACACAATATTGTTTTACATTGGACACATACTACTAGTGAGCTGCATTTGTCTAATGCAGCATTTATGAACTAGAATTAGGAAACAAATTATGCTGAATCAAACTGTACTGAAATCATTCAGGGTTTATGTATAATTTATTAAAAAAATATTACTTAGTTAAATAGATTTGTATAGCAGTTAAGAACCAGAAGGTTTTATGTTTTGTAGCTATTCTAGAATTCATTTACTGATTATAGACTATTACGCAACTAGGTACAAAATCTGATAAAGGGACCCAAATGGGTGTTAAAATAAACCTTATGTTAAGTTTTCAGCACTTTGTCTGCCAAGTACATTTTATAACAATTTAAATAAATGTATAGCTTTATGTCCCTAAAGATATAAGATATGCACATCAACTGGTAATTCCTGTAGCAAGGAATTTGCCACATCAATCAACAAGTTTTTTTGTGTGTGTATGTTAGATGCTTGCAAGTGAACTTTCCTAAACATCATCATATATTGGCAACAGTATAAGCCTCATTCTTGCATATAGTCATCTAAACAATACAAGGTTACCATGTGTGATCTTGCTTGCCACCATGATCCATGCTTTGGTGATATCTTTACAATGCTGGCTCAAGACATTGTGCTGCCTGGGTCCAAGAGTAAAATCATGCTCCTCAACTCTCTGCACACTACAGTCTAAACCCAACCAGAGTCATTTAAAGGGATAGTCTAGACCCAATACTTATTCTTTATTACGTACTGTTACATACCAGACAAGCATCTTGCAATGGGTTCCACATCTATAAGCTTGTAAGAAATGCAATAAACTTTTAAATAGTCATCATTGTTAGCAGCCAAAATTGGCCGCCTAGCTCCGCTCACAGCTTTCTTCTTGTCCAGTTAGCTGTTTTCTTGTATGACATTTAGCAGTGCACATTTAATATTTTTCAGTTAGCTGTTTCAAATTGCACTGCACAAATCAGCATGTGAGAGTTGGAAAATATATTTAAAAGTTGCTTGTGATTGGAAAAACGTAATATACCAAAATATACACAAAATAGGTGGGTGGGGCTTGGAAGCCATTTTCAGCTCCTAACAAACGAATATTTAAATGTTACATGTACTTCTTACAAGCTTATAGATGTGGGACCAGTTTGAGGATGCTTCTCTGGTATGTAACAATAACTATTCAAAATTATGTTTTGGGTCTAGATTGTCCTTTTAAGTTAAGCAGATTAAAAATTCACACAAGAATGTGCTCTCCCTATGCGTTGCCCCTGTCAAGTGCTGCTTGTGTCCCATGGTCCCACCTGGTCCAATCAGAGAGCCGACCTGACTCTTTATTATAATCTCCCAGAAAAGGGTTTTCATCTACTTTAGTTTGTAGAGAATTCTGTAGAAAGGCAGCTAACTGGCCTGTCAAAATATTGCCACATGACACACATCATCTACTCTCGTCTCTACATTAGCTGCCAATAAAATTCACTATCAGGGACACAGGTATCTAAATGTACTTGTGGTGCCCTAACTACCATCCCAGCAAGTGGGTTTAAATTTAAATGGTACCAGTTTTTAGCCATGCTATCCCATCTCTATGGTACACTCTTTCCAGCACATTGAAAGAAGACCTGGGCATTTTCAAACAAAGAATCAGTACCTATTTGTTCACACCATCCTTTCAAGACTAAAATATCTAATTTCTAATACTGTTAAAGGGACAGTCAAGTCCAAAAAAAACTTTCATGATTCAAATAGGGCATGTCATTTTAAACAACTTTCCAATTTACTTTTATCACAAATTTTGCTTTGTTCTCTTGGTATTCTTAGTTTAAAGCTAAACCTAGGAGGTTCATATGCTAATTTCTTAGAACTTGAAGGTCGCCTCTAATCTAAATGCATTTTGACAGTTTTTCACCATTAGAGGGTGTTATTTCATGTGTTTCATATAGATAACATTGAGCTCATGCACATGAAGTTACCGAGGAGTGAGCTGAGCACTGATTGGCTAAAATGCAAGTCTGTCAAAAGAACTGAAATAAGGGGACAGTCTGCAGATGCTTAGATACAAGTTATTTACAGAGGTAAAACATACATTAAAATATATGTGTTAGTTATACAAAACTGGGGAATGGGTAAACATACCATATATAAAGCACTTATATATATAATATTTTTTAGCACACTCCTTGGAAAAAATAACTGAAATCAATTGCTTCCTGTAACCATCAATGAGTTCCTTACACCTCTCTATTGGAATTTTGGACCACTCTTCTTTCGCCAACTGCTCCAGGTCTTTCAGATCGGAAAGGTTCCTTTTCCCAACTGCTGTTTTGAGATCTCTCCACAGGTGCTCTATGGGATTGAGATCTGGACTCATTGCTGGCCAGTTTAGTACTCTCCAGGGTTCTGTCATAAACCATTTTTAGGTGCTTTTTAACATGTGCTTTGGGTCATTGTCCTGCTGTAAGAACCATTAACTCTGATGGAGACCCAACGTTCTGAAACTGGGCCCTACATTGCACCACAGAATTCTTTGGTAGTCTTCAGATTTCATAATGCCATGTACACAGTCAAGACATCCAGTGCCTGAAGCAGCAAAGCAACCCCAAAACATCAGTGAACCTCCACCATGTTTGAATGTAGGGACTGTATTCTTTTCTTTAAAAGCCTCATTTCTTTTTCTGAAAACAGTAGAATGATGGGCTTTACCAAAAAGCTGTAATTGTGTTTCGTCTGTCCCCAGCACATTCTCCCAAAGGGATTTTGGCTTCCTCAGGTAAATTTGGCAAATGCCAATCTGACTTTTTTATGTTTCTGTGTCAGCAGTGGGGTCCTCCTGGGTCTCCTACCATAGCGTCCCTTTTCATTCAGATGGCAACGTATAGTGCGAGCTGACACATTTGTACCCTGGGCCTGAAGGTCACCTTGAATTTTTCTGGAAGATGATTGAGGTTATTTATCCACCATTCCAACAATCCTTTGTTGCAATCTTTGATTGCATTTTTCTATTTCGTCCACGTCCAGGGAGATTAGCTACAGTCCCATCGGCTGTAAACTTCTTGACAATGTTGCACACAGAGGACACAGGAACATTAAGATCTCTGGAGATGAACTTGTAACCTTGATATTTTCCATGCTTTTCCAGTTTTTATTCTCAAATCCTCAGACAATTATTTGCTGCTCTTTCTCTTCTCCATGCTCAGTGTGGCACAGAGAGACACACAACAGAAAGGTTTAGCCAATTTTTCACCATTTTAACTGGTTGCCAGTATGATTTCTATATTGTCATCATCTGTTAATTGATACAGGTGAGTTTAATTACAAATTACAGGAGCATCACAAACTTGGAATGTAATTATTTCTTACAATTTTGAGAAGGTGCCAATAATTTTGTCCTGTCCATTTTTGGAGTTTTGTGTGGAATGTGTCCACTTTTTTGTGTCATACCAATACAAACAAAAGAAATAAATATGATAATGCTTAAACATCTGTAATTGTGACAGAAATGCAGGGGTGCCAATATTTTTGGCCATGACTATGTGTATATGTGATGCACGGGTTCGATTCCCAGTCAGGGAAGCACAACGGTTGATTCGGCTTGCCGCCGATTTCCACGCTGTGTTTGGATTACAGCGTTCTAATGGCAATACCTCATTAATGGATAGTTTACTGGATTGAGAGCGGTGGTTATACTTCTGGTTGAGTAAGTTTACACGGGCTGAAAACAATTTCAGGACTGCTTCTGGACACAGGTAATATGCATAGCATTGGATGTTAACGCTTCCTGTGACGCAACGTAAGAACTGAGAGTAACCAGACCAGTGTTTATCCTTGCAGAGTGACTCATTCGACCCCTTTGGCATTGGTTCAGCTCGCTCCATACTAGAGCGAGTGGTGGGGATTATTCAAAAGGACTTTGACACTGAAAGGCCCCGACAGTGTACTTTTTACTAACTCTATACGCTCTATACCACTGTGAACTGCTCTGACTTCAGATCCATTATAACATGCAACACAGGAGGACATTGGCTTTATTGGTCTTCTTAATATGCAGCTTGAACACTAACTAAGCTATCACGCTATTACGCTACTAACTTTACAGCTTACATACTGCATCAGAAGCATATGATGTATTAACCTTAATCAGTGGACGCACTGCTATTTTTTGGATAATGAATAAGAGCTCTTGTGTGTGTGTATGGGGTAGTGAATGAACTCATGTGATATATACAGTAAATGAATTGTATCATTTTTTGTTTTGTTTCATATATTGCATTTCTTGCTTTACATTTAGTGAATAAATTACTTTGTTGCACCTTGACAACTGTGTTATGTGTGTGGCTTTGAGTGGTCCACATCCCCAGGGAATTTATATTTGATTGAGACTTTATGTGCTGTGCTGGACAGGGTTTACTGTGTTTTTCTTTTTCTAATTTTATATATATATATACAGATGGCCTTCGGTTTACAACGGTTCAATTTGCAGCGTTTCAGAATAACAACCTTTTTTTCCAGTCATGTGACTGCTATTGAAAAGCATTGATAAGCAGTGCATTGATTAAAATAGCCAGTAAGTGGAGCTGTCTGCTTGTGTTGCAGCAAAGATATGCAAGCCAAGCAAGCTGAAATTAATAAGTTTAACTAGACCTGAGCTATCGAGCAGCTTGCAAAGGAACAAGATCTTCCTGTCTATAAATCAGTCCAGACTGGAATGCATATAAAGAACTGTTTGCAGAAAAATGCAGGTAAAGTCTGTGTTGTGTGAATATTTTATTAGGATTATAATGCTGTTTAGCAAATGTTTTTGTTCATTTAACTTAGTTTAATTATATATTCTATGTTGTGTGCTTATTTTATTAGGTTTTTAATGCTGTTTAGCATTTAAAGTCTTCATTTCAAAGCTTTAAAAATAATGTATTAGGTGCTATTTATGGCAATTTTGAGAGGGGCCTGGAACCTAACTCCCTCACTTCCCATTGACTTACATTATAGACTGCATTTCAATTTACAACGGTTTCGATTTACAACCATTCCTTCTGGAACCTAACCCCAGCGTAAACTGAGGGCTACCTGTATGTATATATATATATATATATATATATATATATATATATATATATATATATATATATACAGGGAGTGCAGAATTATTAGGCAAGTTGTATTTTTGAGGATTAATTTTATTATTGAACAACAACCATGTTCTCAATGAACCCAAAAAACTCATTAATATCAAAGCTGAATAGTTTTGGAAGTAGTTTTTAGTTTGTTTTTAGTAATAGCTATTTTAGGGGGATATCTGTGTGTGCAGGTGACTATTACTGTGCATAATTATTAGGCAACTTAACAAAAAACAAATATATACCCATTTCAATTATTTATTTTTACCAGTGAAACCAATATAACATCTCAACATTCACAAATATACATTTCTGACATTCAAAAACAAAACAAAAACAAATCAGTGACCAATATAGCCACCTTTCTTTGCAAGGACACTCAAAAGCCTGCCATCCATGGATTCTGTCAGTGTTTTGATCTGTTCACCATCAACATTGCGTGCAGCAGCAACCACAGCCTCCCAGACACTGTTAAGAGAGGTGCACTGTTTTCCCTCCTTGTAAATCTCACATTTGATGATGGACCACAGGTTCTCAATGGGGTTCAGATCAGGTGAACAAGGAGGCCATGTCATTAGATTTTCTTCTTTTATACCCTTTCTTGCCAGCCACGCTGTGGAGTACTTGGACGCGTGTGATGGAGCATTGTCCTGCATGAAAATCATGTTTTTCTTGAAGGATGCAGACTTCTTCCTGTACCACTGCTTGAAGAAGGTGTCTTCCAGAAACTGGCAGTAGGACTGGGAGTTGAGCTTGACTCCATCCTCAACCCGAAAAGGCCCCACAAGCTCATCTTTGATGATACCAGCCCAAACCAGTACTCCACCTCCACCTTGCTGGCGTCTGAGTCGGACTGGAGCTCTCTGCCCTTTACCAATCCAGCCACGGGCCCATCCATCTGGCCCATCAAGACTCACTCTCATTTCATCAGTCCATAAAACCTTAGAAAAATCAGTCTTGAGATATTTCTTGGCCCAGTCTTGACGTTTCAGCTTGTGTTTCTTGTTCAGTGGTGGTCGTCTTTCAGCCTTTCTTACCTTGGCCATGTCTCTGAGTATTGCACACCTTGTGCTTTTGGGCACTCCAGTGATGTTGCAGCTCTGAAATATGGCCAAACTGGTGGCAAGTGGCATCTTTGCAGCTGCACGCTTGACTTTTCTCAGTTCATGGGCAGTTATTTTGCGCCTTGGTTTTTCCACACGCTTCTTGCGACCCTGTTGACTATTTTGAATGAAACGCTTGATTGTTTGATGATCACGCTTCAGAAGTTTTGCAATTTTAAGAGTGCTGCATCCCTCTGCAAGATATCTCACTATTTTTGACTTTTCTGAGCCTGTCAAGTCCTTCTTTTGACCCATTTTGCCAAAGGAAAGGAAGTTGCCTAATAATTATGCACACCTGATATAGGGTGTTGATGTCATTAGACCACACCCCTTCTCATTACAGAGATGCACATCACCTAATATGCTTAATTGGTAGTAGGCTTTCGAGCCTATATAGCTTGGAGTAAGACAACATGCATAAAGAGGATGATGTGGTCAAAATACTCATTTGCCTAATAATTCTGCACTCCCTGTATATTCATTATTTAGTTTTTTCCCCTTTACTGTAATTTCATTCTGAAATTGTGAGCTTTTCAGTTCCTGTTGGAAATGGAAGTATGGAAGTACAGAGCACTGTTATATTCCACTCAGCAATTGGCTGCACACTCTAGTGACCTATTTATAACTGTCCCTAATTGGCCACATTCGAGAAGGTAACCTATGCTACAACATTGCAGCTCCCATTGTTTTATTGACATTAAAACTTTAAACTTATTTTGTCACTATTTAAACAACTAATGACACTTTAAAACATGCACCTATATGTTATTCTTAGACTAATCTTTTCTTTGAAAGCTTCATTCTGTCAAGCATTTATTTACACCTAGATTTAGAGTTCTGCGTTAGCCTTAAAAAGCAGCGTTAAGGGGTCCTAACACTGCTTTTTAACGCCCGCTGGTATTTAGAGTCAGACAGGAAAGGGTTTACCGCTCACTTTTTTTCCGCGACTCGAGGCTACCACAAATCCCCTTACCTCAATTGTGTATCCTATCTTTTCTATGGGATTTGCCTAATGCTGGTATTACGAGTCTTGGAAGAAATGAGCGGTACAGCCTCTACCGCCAAGACTCCAACCGCAAAAAAAAGTCAGTAGTTAAGAGTTTCATGGGCTAACGCCGGAACATAAAGCTCTTAACTACAGTGCTAAAAAGTACACTAACACCCATAAACTACCTATGAACCCCTAAACCGAGGCCCCCCCACATCGCAAACACTATAATAAAATTATTTAACCCCTAATCTGCCGACCAAACATTGCCGCCACCTACATTATAGCTATGAACCCCTAATCTGCTGTCCCTAACATCGCCAACACCTATATTATATTTATTAACCCCTAATCTGCCCCCCCAACGTCGCCGCCACCTACCTACACTTATTAACCCCTAATCTGCTGACCAGACATCGCCGCCACTATAATAAATGTATTAACCCCTAAACCGCTCCACTCCCGCCTCGCAAACACTATAATAAATTTTATTAACCCCTAATCTGCCCTCCTTAACATCGCCGCCACCTACCTACAATTATTAACCCCTAATCTCCTGCCCCCAATGTCGTCGCTACTATAATAAAGTTATTAACCCCTAAACCTAAGTCTAACCCTAACCCTAACACCCCCCTAAATTAAATATAATTTAAATAAAATGAACTAAAATTACTATCATTAAATAAATTAATCCTATTTAAAACTAAATACTTACCTATAAAATAAACCAGAAGATAGCTACAATATAACTAATAGTTACATTGTAGCTATTTTAGGATTTATATTTATTTTTCAGGCAACTTTGTATTTATTTTAACTAGGCACAATAGCTATTAAATAGTTAATAACTATTTAATAGCTACCTAGTTAAAATAAGTACAAAATTACCTGTAAAATAAATCCTAACCTAAGTTACAAATACACCTAACACTACACTATCAATTAATTAATTGAATAAATTTCCTACCTATAATACAAAAAAACAAACACTAAATTACAAAAATAAAAAAATCTTACAAGAATTTTAATCTTATTACACCTAATCTAAACCCCCTAATAAAATAAAAAAGCCCCCCAAAATAATAAAATGCCCTACCCTATACTAAATTACAAAGTAATCAGCTCTTTTACCAGCCCTTAAAAGGGCTTTTTGCAGGACATTGCCCCAAAGTAATCAGCTCTTTTACCTAAAAAAACAAATACAATCCCCCCAACATTACAACCCACCACCCACACACCCCTACTCTAAAACCCACCCAATCCCCCCTTAAAAAAACCTAACACTACCCCCCTGAAGATCAGCCTACCTTGAGCCGTCTTCAGCCAGCCGGCCATCGATGGGACAGAAGAGGACATACGGACCGGAAGAAGTCTTCATCCGATCGGGGCAGAAAAGGTCCTCCAAGCGGCAGATGTCTTCATCCAAGCGGCATCTTCTATCTTCAATCAACCGGAGCGGAGCCATCTTGAATCCAGCCGACGCGCTGCCATCCTCTTCTTCCAATGTCCTAAGGCCGAATGAAGGTTCCTTTAAATGACGTCATCCAAGATGGCGTCCCTCAAATTCCGATTGGCTGATTTAATCAGCCAATCGGATTGAAGTTCAATCCAATTGGCTGATTGGATGAGCCAATAGAATTGACCTGTTAGGGTTAGGGTTAGACTTAGTTTTAGGGGGTAGTAGCGGCGACATTGGGGGCAGGAGATTAGGGGTTAATAATTGTAGTAAGGTGGCGGCGATGTTAGGGAGGGCAGATTAGGGGTTAATACAATTTATTTATAGTGTTTGCGAGGCGGGAGTGCGGCGGTTTAGGGGTTAATACATTTATTATAGTGGTGGCGATGTCCGATCGGCAGATTAGGGGTTAATAAGTGTAGGTAGGTGGCGGCGAAGTTGGGGGGACAGATTAGGGGTTAATAGATATAATATATGTGTCGCGATGTTAGGGACAGCAGATTAGGGGTTCATAGCTATAATGTAGGTTGCGGCGGTGTCTGGAGCGTCAGATTAGGGGTTAATAGTATAATGCAGGTGTCAGCGATAGCGGGGATGGCAGATTAGGGGGTAATAAGTGTAAGGTTAGGGGTGTTTAGACTCGGGGTTCATGTTAGGGTTTTAGGTGTAGACTTAGAAATTGTTTCCCCATAGGAAACAATGGGGCTGCGTTAGGAGCTGAACGCTGTTTTTTTGCAGGTGTTAGTTTTTTTTTTCAGCCAGCTCAGCCCCATTGTTTCCTATGGGGAAATTGTGCATGAGCACATTTTTCCAGTTTACCACTACCGTAAGCAACGCTGGTATTGAGGGTTGAAGTGGAGCTAAATTTGGCTCAACGCTCACTTTTCTGAGGCTAACGCAGCCATTCAGACAACTCGTTATACCAGCGTCGTCTTAAGGGTGCGCTGGAGAAAAAAGGCTCGTTAGCACCGCAGGTCTTTACCGACAAAACTCTAAATCTAGTGGTTAGTGTTTAATGTCCCTTTAAGGAAGGTATTTAAATCTTTAGCTGAATATTTTTTTTTCTTTTATTTTTTCCTTGTTTTTTATTCATAATTTAAAAAAAAAAACTGATATATTGTTGTTTCTTTTTTATTTTTCTCCTGTTTCCCTTTGATTATTTTTTTTTTACAAAATTAAGTTTTGTGCTAATTCTACATACATTATTGAATCAGTAATACTGTTAAAATGATGAGGCTATCCATAAGAGAATTATAGTAACAATATGTTGTATATAAATGTTTTGTAAATTATTATATTTGTAATTTCTTTTGTGATCTGTGAATCATGTGTTTATGTTTGGATGATTAGGAGGGAAATGTTTATTTATTGTATTCCCAATAAAAAGATAATTTAAAAAAGTGAATAAAGTGTTAGAAAGTGACCACAGACCATTGTATATGCCATACTGAACTCAGCCTTATGTAACCATATTTATTTATCTTTAGCCACATGCCAGAAAGCCTAGAAATGTTGCAATATAAGGGCTTTACTGACCAGTAGGAAGTATCTGTGACAAAAGGTGTCTTCTAACAAAGGCACCATCTAAATAGGAAAGAATGCTGGTATTTGTTAACTATCGGACTCCCAGAAGTTACAGACACATTGCAGATCAAAGGAGGAAATATAGAATGAAAAATTAGCATTATCTATAAACCTTTAATACAATGATTGTTGCTTGACTTTATTAAAATGACCTATTTTCCATTTCTCTTATGCTGTGACAACGGTAAAATTAAAGAACATTTGCTGTCTAACTTCAAAAAGGGTATGGATGGATTTATTGCTAAATACTTCAAAAAGGAAGGACATTTAACAGTAAGACTTCCACTGTGTAATAGTCATTGACCTTAGGCTGCCTCATAACATTAAAAAGTATCCACTCAGTCTAGTTTTCTGACCTCTTGCATGGGGTCATTGTGACACAATGTCTGCAGACAGGGACAAACATGCATGTTTCCTGTGTTTTGCTCTGTCCCCAGTACGCCATACTTAACACAAATAGTTCAGCCCTTGTGGCAACCAGGAATCATGGTGTTGCCTAAACATTTGCTCTCAAGTGCTTTCAGGAAAATAAAACAAAGGTAATGTGTTTTACATGTTTTGTTTAACTTATCTTACAAGATCCATCAACAAAATGCACATTGCAGAAGCAGTGAGATGTATAATAGAAGAAACAAAGCCTAAAGATAAATACAAATAAAAAAATATCAGAGTCATAAACTAAAACTTTGGGACAACCATAAATATTATTTATTGTATTTAACCACAGTGAGAAAGTGTTCTGTCTTAGAGCCCAATTCTCTGCAGATCTCCTCTCAGGCAAAGCTACCTAAAAATATTTATTTGTGCTACAAAGTAGGTTGTACCATGCATTTCTCTTTGCGAAGAACAAACACATACATTAAAGTATAGTCCTTAAAAAAACGTACAACACAAAGTAAAAATATTGTTAAAATTAGACATGTGCGATTCGGTTCGGTTCGATTCAGAAATTCGGAAAATTCAGCAAATTTGGAGATTCGGATCGAACCGAATCTCCGAATTAAAACAGTGACGAATCTACTGAATAAATCCGAATAACTTCGGATTTATTCGGTAGATTCGGATGGCCATGGATTACACTAGTATTGTACAGTATATTAGGTTATATCACTCTGCTATGGGTTACACCTAATGTACAGTACATAATACTAGTCTAATCCCACCTAACACTTACCAAAATTCCAAATTTCCGAACCGAACCGAATCCAGACGAATTTATTCGAATCCGAATGAATCCGAAACAAATCCGAACCGAATTTATTCGAATCCGAATGAATCCGAAACAAATCCGAACCGAATTGATTCAAATTTTTCCAAATTCGAATCGCTCCAAACCGAAATTCGAAAAAATCTGAACCGAATTTTTTCGCCATGCACATGTCTAGTTAAAATCTTAACAAAATACTAAAAATGTAAAGTGTAGTTTATTTTGTATTGTAAAATGAGTCTTGGCTGGACAGTGGTGTACCTTAAACAGGTCTAAAATGTTATCTCACCGAATTAAAGCTGGCGAGTTTGTCTCAAAATACAGTTACACAATGCTGAATGCACTAAGAAAAATGATATGTACATGAAACTAAAAATCTTTTCTAGTTAAAACACACAGAAAAACTGTAGTTTGATTTGCATTTGCTTCTAATAAAATGTTGGTATCGTTACAAGGTCACATTTGGGCTCCCCTGGGCCCTGCAAGATTTGCTTTTGCAAAAGTATTTCTTCAACACAGTATATCATGGTAACAAAGCAAATTAGATCATAGAAGTAAATTGGAAACTGTTTTACAATGGTATGCTCGGTCTGAATTGCAAAATAGATTTTTTGGGGTTTCATATCCTTTAACTGCAAAGGGCCCCAATGCACTTATATATATGTTTATATGTATACATATGTATTTGTGTTTATATGTGTATATATATATATATATATATATATATATATATATATGTCTGTAAATACATATATACACATATAAATATATACTGTATGTACACATATATAAACATATATATATATTTATGAAACAAAAAGAGAACTGAAAGGAAGGCGCTACAACAGTGGATTGTAAGATACTAAAAGTACAAAAGTATATTGTCCAGCAAGGAGGGGCCCCAAAGTGGATCAGGTGGACAAAAGCAGCTGGGTCCCCAAAGTGTAAAGTAGAAGGACCAATCCCTCTGCAGTTACAATGAAAATGAATATAAAGAGGACAAAAAAGGGGGTTCAATAGCGCTGAAACCTGAAGTGAGGTGAATTATAAATACATGTCTAAAACAGATAGTTATATATAAAGATGATACAAATATGTGTATATATGTACACAAATCTTGAGTCAATACTGATACTCTATCTATAGTACTAGTAGAAATAGATACATGATATAAATACCTGATAATAATGATAATAATAATAAAAAGAAATTATTTTTTACATTTTGGCAGCTACCAGAGGGTACTACCGCAGAGTGCTATTGAGCGTGGGAAATTTTATTGCAAGGAGTAAAGCATTAGCATTTAAGAGGATTTCTGAGTGTGCACTAAACCCCTATGCCCAGTGTGAGACAGACTTGGCACTTAAGTTTGTACAGTGTGTGCCTTAGTCAGACAGCAGATCACTTTAATTTGCAGAGGAGGTAGGACTTACTTAGTAAATGTTTTTATTTCTTTGTGCAATTTCTGATTGTAACTTCAGTGTGGTAGTAGTTGTATGGTGGGGCCAGGGGTCCATAAAAACATTTTTTTAGCAATATGTAGCAGTGTATTTATGATTATTTGACAATGCTGTAGACATTCTATATTTAAAACCATGTATAAATGTTTCCTCCTCAATACACAAATGGTAGGTGCCCTTTTGGCAGATATGAGTTTTTTGTATTAATATATATTTTACAGTTTACTGCCCCTTTATGCAAGGACTTTCCAGATGCAAGGAGGCATTTTATCTAAGATTTTTACATCTGCATAAAATGTTACTCTCAGACTAAGATTGCTCAGTGTTTGAAATGAGACGGGTTAACTTAACACTGTTGAGTTTACACTACAGTTGACTTAATTTTGAAATACATACAAACAAGCCTAAATCCTGCATTTAACCAGATATAATGGTATGAGACTGAGTACCACAGCTTATGGTTCCACTAAGACCATATAGAGTACAGCATTATCAAAATCCATAATTACAGCTGACAGATGGGAACATTTGTACACCATATTTGAAGTGGTGGGGAAAATGGGGAAAAAAACAAACATATTTCAACCTTTCAAAAGTACTTTTCTTCATCTAGCCATCTACCCAGATCATTAATGTACAATTTTAATTCACATAATTATTTTTGTTTGCATATTTACAAATATGATTCTTTAAAAAGTGATCTCTTAATTTCTGCAATTTTTTTTACCATGCATGTCACACACTGTTGATGTAGGGGATGCAATGTGCAGAAATTTTACCTCCTGTGAGTGTTTCTGTGGGTGTCTGTGTTTATGTCTTTGTGCTTTTGTTAGTGTCTCTATGAGTGTGTATGTATTTTTTTTCTGTGCGTGTGTATGTCTTTGTGCATTTTCTGTTGATGTCTGTGAGGGTGTGTGCATATATTTTTGTGCTTTTCTATGGGTGTCTCTGTGAGGGTGTGTGTATGTATGTTTTTGTGTATTTTCTCTGGATGCCTCCTTGAGGGTGGGTGTGTATGTCTTTGTGTGTTTTCTGTGGATGCCTCTGTGAGGGTGTGTGTGTGTGTATGTATGTATGTATGTCTGTGTTTTCTGTGGATGTCTCTGTGAGGGTGTGTGCGTATGTCTGTGTGTTTTCTGTGGGTGTCTGTGAGAGTGTGTGTATGTCTTTGTGTGTTTTCTGTGGATGTCTCAGTGAGGGTGTGTATATGTATGTCTTTGTGTGTTTTCTGTGTGTGTGTATGTCTTTGTGTGTTTTCTGAGGCTGTCTCTGTGTGTGTTTCCTTGGGTGTATGTGCAAGTTTGTGTTTGAGTTTGTGTGTGTGTGTGTGTGTCCATTGTCTGTTCCTTTCTAGGACATTTTGACCTTACTACTGATTATTCACATCTTTCTACAGACTTTGAGACTAATAAGACCTTTCCGGAAGTCACCAATCCACCAGTTAACCTTTCAATTATTGTTTAGGCAGTTCAGGGCCCTTCCTTTCATCCACTGCATGCTGCTGTCATCATATATGTGCATATACGTTTTAGTCACTTGGTCAAAAATTGCACATGTCAAAGGGGGGGGGGGAGAGGGGCCCTGATCAATGGTTAAGTCAGGGGCCCCAAAAATTCTAGTGGCGGCCCTGCATACATATACATATTTAAGACATGTGTATGTATGTATCGCTATGTTAAAGTCCTTTGCATGCCTTTTTTTCTAACACCTTAGACCTCATATCTTTGAGCTCTTATAACTTTTCCGTGCAATATTTGTTTTTAAATAGTTATTATTAGACAATGTTATTATGAGTGTAACTGTATTTTTAAATGTATTTTTGATGTTTTTTGTTCAACTTTTTTGTATTGTGTAACAGTTAACCAGAGCTCTAAAGTCACGCTAACCTGACGCATGTTAAATTCTATTGCACTCAAGTGATTTACATTCAACTCGTAATACGCTTGCTACTTCCAATGGCGCAACAGTTAGTGCTCCACTCATATTCTAGCCCTTTATAAAATTAAATAGCATGTGATAGAGGCCAAGTTTGGAGTTAGAAAAAGGTAAAGCCAGGCATTTGTTAAATAATATATATATTAATAATGATGTATAACATAACATCATAATGTACATTTAAAAAAAGAAAAATGTTTTGCGCCTTGAACCTTATATAATATGGTTATATGAAATAAATGCTGTAACCAAAAACACATTTTCTAATGCAAAATTTCAGCATTTTCCATCAGGTGAAAATATCATGGCTGGTACAGTTGGGCCGAATTATCAATGTGCGGGCAGATATCAATAAATGCCGACAGCATACGTTGTCGGCATTTATCATTGCTCAAGCATTTCACTAGAAATTCTTGTGCAATGCCACCCCCTGCACATTTGCGGCCAATCGGCCGCTATCAGGGGGTGTCAATCAACCCGATCATATGCTTCTTAACTACTGTTTCCGGCGAGCCTGAAAGCTCGTGCGGAAACAGATGCATTCTGCCGCATTCGGGGCTTGTTAAATCGGCCCCAGTGTCTCAACTAATACGTTGGTATGGCGATAATATTATCATGGACAAAAGATGGCCGCATGTGGGGGTGTAAATATCTGTTATCCTTTTGGATTCCATAGAGACCCACACTGTCCTAGCCATAATCTTAACCTTAAAGAGACAGTCTACACCAAAATTGTTATTGTTTAAAAAGATAGATAACGCCTTTACAACCCAATCCCCAGTTTTGCACAACCAACATTGTTATAATAATATACTTTATAAGATGTAAACCTCTACATTTCTGCCTGTTTCTAAGCCACTACAGACAGCCTCTTATCACGTGTATTTTTTATTAGCTTTTCATAACAGTAGTGCTAGTTCATGTGGGCCATATAGATAAAATTGTGCTCTCTCCCGTGGGTTGTGCACAACACAGCACTAATTGGCTAAAATGCAAGTCAATGACTCAATAGATCATAAATAAAAAGTCATGTGAAAAAGGGGCAGTCTGCAGGGGCTTAGATACAAGGTAATCACATAGGTAAAAAGTATATTAATATAACAGTGCTGGTTATGCAAAACTGGGGAATGGGTAATAAAGGGATTATCTATTTTTTAAAACGATAAAATATTTGGAATGCACTGCCTCTTTAACCCTATTCCTACCCTTAACAGGAAATTAATCACCTCCTGCTTTTGTGTAAAATTGTGCTTTTCTCAAGCTCCCTAGAAAGGCCAAAAAGCAGATTCTGTAACCCGCAAATGCTGCAAATCAAATAGCTGGTTTAGGCAATTTGCAGCATTTAGAAAATGTTTTGGTCTCTCTAGGGAGTGTGATACAAAGGCGTAGATTTAAAAAGGTCGAGCGGACAGGATTCGCTGTAGTGAATCATGTCCACTCGACTTTGCTAAATGCTGACAGCATACGCTTTCGGCATTTAACATTGCACAAGCATTTCTGGTGAAATGCTTGTGCAATGCCGCCCCCTGGTCACCTGCTGCCAATCGACCACTAGCAGGGGCCGTCAATCATCCTGATCGTATATGAAGTTAGGAAGAAGTTAAGGAGCAGCAGTCTTACGAACGCTACTTCTTAACTTCTGTTTCTGGCAGACCAGAACTGATGGGTCATCGATGCAGCATCCGCTGCTTAATAAATCGACCTCAAAGAATCATTTTTATACACAAAAGCAATTCTTGTGCTCAATGTCCCTTTAACCAAAGCTCTAGACCAAACTCTAACACTAATACTTACACTGAGCCCAGTTGGACCCAAGCTCTGAACCTACCCTTAGCCCTAATCATAAACATATATTTTTTTATATTTTAGTAATTATTAGCATAACTTATTAATTAAAACCTTCATTATAAAATAAAACACAATTGTACAAAATGTTACTATGAGGCCCATTTATCAAGCTCTGAATGAAGCTTGGGGGTCCGTGTTTCTGGCGAGTCTTCAGACTCGCCAAAAACAGCAGTTATGAAGCAACGGTCTAAAGACCGCTGCTCCATAACCCTGTCCGCCTGCTCTGATGAGGCGGACAGGAATCGCCACAATTCAACCCGATCGAGTACGATCGGGTTGATTGACACCTCCTTGCTGGCGGCCGCAAGTCTGCAGGGGGCGGCGTTGCACCAGCAGCTCTTGTGAGCTGCTGGTGCAATGCTGAATACGGAGAGCGTATTGCTCTCCGCATTCAGCGATGTCTGTCGGACCTGATCCGCACTGTCGGATCAGATCCGACAGAAATTTCATAAATAGGCGTCTATGCGTGTATCCCTAATGTAAATATAGCAGGGAGTTTTCATGTTCTCCTCACACGCATTAGAATGTTACGTGAGAGGCCTGTTTCATCTTTATTTGTATTTAATGTATTATGATGTTTTCTTAAGTGTATGATTAGATTTGACAGTTATTATCTGAATCTAGGTTATAACCAGCACACAACAAACAATCTTTGGAATGTGTTCTCACTCTGTAAGCAGGTGCTATCATGTTTAAAATGTGTACAACCTGAAACTTATCTTTCTCAGTTTATTATATAATGAAATAATGAAGATTTAGCAAATATGCTTCTGCTAAATATCTTGTTATTGCGCAGTCCGGTTACACAGCACTGAAAAGTTACAAAACACTTGTTACAGTAAATATTATTAGCTTACAGAAAATCTGGCATTTAATATATAGAACCCAGAGAGGCCCATTTATCAAGCTACGGATGGACCTTGAGGGTCCGTGTTTCTGGCAAGTCTTCAGACTCGCCAGAAACAGCAGTTATGAAGCAGCGGTCTAAAGACCACTGCTCCATAACCCTGTCCGCCTGCTCTGAGCAGACGGACATGAATCACCACAATTCAACCCGATCGAGTACGATCGGGTTGATTGACACCCCCTGCTGGCGGCCGATTGACCACGAATCTGCAGGGGGTGGCGTTGCACCAGCAGCTCTTGTGAGCTGCTGGTGCAATGCTGAATATGGAGAGCATATTGTTCTCCGCATTCAGTGAGGTCTTGCGGACCTGATCCGCACTGTCGGAACAGGTCCGCAAGACCTTTGATACATAGGCCTCTTAGTCTGAATTTCAAATGAGAAGTAGATTTTGTTCTGACAAATTTCAAAGTTATGTCTATTTCCACTACTCCTATATCATGTGACAGCCATCAGCCAATCACAGATGCATATACGTATATTCTGTGAATTTTTGCACATGCTCAATATGAGCTGGTGACTCAAAAATTGTAAATATAAAAAGACTGTGTGCATTTTGTTAATGGAAGTAAATTGGAGTAAATTAAGTTGTTTAAAATATTCGCATGCGCTATCTGAATCATGAAAGTTTAATTATGACTTGAGTGTCGCTTTAAGTGACCCCTAGCATTAAAGCTTCAATAGCTAACTTATATACCTCTCAAAAGTTTACATACTCTTGATATACTGTCCCATAGTGGTCACAACTATTGGGCAAATAGCAACAGCGAGATATAGCAACTAAATAAGCTTACAATATATATATATATATATATATATATACAGGGAGTGCAGAATTATTAGGCAAATTAGTATTTTGACCACATCATCCTCTTTATGCATGTTGTCTTACTCCAAGCTGTACAGGCTCGAAAGCCTACTACCAATTAAGCATATTAGGTGATGTGCATCTCTGTAATGAGAAGGGGTGTGGTCTAATGACATCAACACCCTATATCAGGTGTGCATAATTATTAGGCAACTTCCTTTCCTTTGGCAAAATGGGTCAAAAGAAGGACTTGACAGGCTCAGAAAAGTCAAAAATAGTGAGATATCTTGCAGAGGGATGCAGCACTCTTAAAATTGCAAAGCTTCTGAAGCGTGATCATCGAACAATCAAGCGTTTCATTCAAAATAGTCAACAGGGTCGCAAGAAGCGTGTGGAAAAACCAAGGCGCAAAATAACTGCCCATGAACTGAGAAAAGTCAAGCGTGCAGCTGCCAAGATGCCACTTGCCACCAGTTTGGCCATATTTCAGAGCTGCAACATCACTGGAGTGCCCAAAAGCACAAGGTGTGCAATACTCAGAGACATGGCCAAGGTAAGAAAGGCTGAAAGACGACCACCACTGAACAAGACACACAAGCTGAAACGTCAAGACTGGGCCAAGAAATATCTCAAGACTGATTTTTCTAAGGTTTTATGGACTGATGAAATGAGAGTGAGTCTTGATGGGCCAGATGGATGGGCCCGTGGCTGGATTGGTAAAGGGCAGAGAGCTCCAGTCCGACTCAGACGCCAGCAAGGTGGAGGTGGAGTACTGGTTTGGGCTGGTATCATCAAAGATGAGCTTGTGGGGCCTTTTCGGGTTGAGGATGGAGTCAAGCTCAACTCCCAGTCCTACTGCCAGTTTCTGGAAGACACCTTCTTCAAGCAGTGGTACAGGAAGAAGTCTGCATCCTTCAAGAAAAACATGATTTTCATGCAGGACAATGCTCCATCACACGCGTCCAAGTACTCCACAGCGTGGCTGGCAAGAAAGGGTATAAAAGAAGAAAATCTAATGACATGGCCTCCTTGTTCACCTGATCTGAACCCCATTGAGAACCTGTGGTCCATCATCAAATGTGAGATTTACAAGGAAGGAAAACAGTACACCTCTCTGAACAGTGTCTGGGAGGCTGTGGTTGCTGCTGCACGCAATGTTGATGGTGAACAGATCAAAACACTGACAGAATCCATGGATGGCAGGCTTTTGAGTGTCCTTGCAAAGAAAGGTGGCTATATTGGTCACTGATTTGTTTTTGCTTTGTTTTTGAATGTCAGAAATGTATATTTGTGAATGTTGAGATGTTATATTGGTTTCACTGGTAAAAATAAATAATTGAAATGGGTATATATTTGTTTTTTGTTAAGTTGCCTAATAATTATGCACAGTAATAGTCACCTGCACACACAGATATCCCCCTAAAATAGCTATAACTAAAAACAAACTAAAAAACTACTTCCAAAACTATTCAGCTTTGATATTAATGAGTCTTTTGGGTTCATTGAGAACATGGTTGTTGTTCAATAATAAAATTAATCCTCAAAAATACAACTTGCCTAATAATTCTGCACTCCCTGTATATATATATATAAAAGGTAGTGCAAATAATTAGTTGACTATGATGTAAACAAAGTCTTACATATTATTAGGCAACAGCTATAGTATGAGCGAAGGAATAAAATCATGTCATCCCACCAAAAGGGACTGATGTCTACTGAAACTGTCTCTTCATTAAATAGCTTATCATCTCCGGAGTACCATAGCAAGTCCTCCTTGCAGACTATATGCAGACTAAAGTCCGGAGGTCTGTCAAAATTGCTGGCCAGATTATTAGATAATAGGTCAATTATATCTGTAATCCCTGGGTCATCTAAAATAGTATTGTCTTCACTACTTGCAATAGGCTGCTCAGAACTATCTGGTTCCTAGGAACAGTCTTCTTGCATCTCAATAGACTCTGAATGAACTGTAGCTTGTGGGAGCAGACTATCAAAAACCTCACTAAGCATGTGCTACAACTTCTGAAAATGATCATCTACGAGTTGTTGCATATGTGACTCCCACCTTTTTACTAGTGACATGTTGCTTATATAGTAGGTAATTGTTGGCTCACCCTCAGGAGGTGCAGTATCTAGAAAAACAGTTATGGATAGAGAGTTGCAGTCTGGACTCAAATGTATGTGGGGGAGTATAAGGAAAATGGCTGAAGGATTGCTCATATAACCCTTTCTTTACTTAACAAGTTAAGATAAATTGTAGGAAAGTAACTAAAACTGTATTTCACAGATTTATGCATGTAAACAGCTGATATGTATCAGTGATAAGGAGCTAGAACCAGACAGAACATGGATGTAACTCAGACAAGGGGGACACAGACCAAAAACCTTCAACAGATGTGGGCTAGATATGAAAATAACATTATGAACAGTAGGTGTAATATGCTTTATTTATGTTTTAGGTATCTTAAACCTGAGTAGGGTGTTGCCTTGTATATTGCTCATGTAGCACTTTGTCTTTAATGATATTAGTAATTGTGTCCATAAGCAGAAGTATTATGCGCAAAACATGAAGACAAGGGTGTAGGTAACAGACCTAGGATTGACGTCGGGGATAGAGCATGAGCGCCCCTTATAACTTGGGCGAGGCAACGCGGTCTGACCAACCAGTGGGCTTCAGTACAACTTGCAGGAAGTGTCTCAGTGGTCTGTAGATTAATGCCAGAACTGTTATAGGGGGTACCTTTAGACAATATGTCAGGAGATTGTACCTGCCGGTGGACGCATTGACAGTGTTGTTTACCCGAGACGAACATCTCTTGTCAGATTGCCCCGACATCTCCTCCTATTACTACAGACACAATGATGAATCACGGTGGAACTGTGATTTATTAATTATTGCATTATGCTAGCTAGAATTGTGTTCAGACTGCAGAATATAGGTATAAGTAAACCTAAATTGCTATCAGTAGTTGCCCAGGCAACATAGTTGTGGTAAACCAATATGGTTTTCAGTAGTTGCAAACGGTAATATAGTTATATAATTAATCTAGATTGCCAGAGTTATTTGTTACTATGTTATCATAATCAACTTGTGGAAGAAAGCTATTATTATTATTATAAGCATTGCAAAAACCTGTGTGACCATCTCATTCCCTTTGCTCTGATGATATATAAGCCGTTTGCCTGAATCCTAAAGGTATCACAAAACAGGGTGGTACCGAGGTCTCCACAGTAGATAGCCACATTAGGCCTCAGTGATTTAGATCAGGGCTTCAGGTTCTTTAGAAAATAACATGTACCTTGCTGTATGCTATTAGGTTTCCAAGATAATTGGTGGATTAGTCGGGCCTCACCAGGAGCTCTGTTCATGTCCGCTGTTTAGACACGCCCCCCAAATTAACATTTTTAAACTATAAAATTTGTGCATACACATAAAAAAATATTAGCTTACAATTGCAAATAAGTGGAGGTTTTAAAGAGATGTATTTTACAATAAAGCAAAACCATATAAAATTGGTAATTATACACACTATTAATTTATATTCTTTGTTTAAATATAAAGTATTCATCAATAATTAATTCATTTCTACTTGCCATTTGCTACTTTCGGTTTGGGTGCATATATTTTGCTTCTGTGCAGGTCTGGAGAAAACCCCACAAGTTCCCCCTGCCCATGAATATCCTGATAAAAAAAATGACCATTTACTCACAAGAATGGCGAACCATCAATCAACAATATACTGTACAGCCCAGAGTAACTTAAACCATCTAGTTGATCACAATTTGTTATAGATCAAAATATGATAGTGGATCTGAGATAGATGCTAATTGATTTTGTACCACTCCTGTCCAGGATGAGGATTGTGCCAAACTACTTCAACAAAAAGATGCATGTTTGGCTTTCACTTTGGGTATGCTAGTTCCATGGGTGTCCACACAGTGGGGGAAAGGGGTGGCATCTACTCTTCCTTAGATTTTCATCCCCGCCTGAAGTACAAACTTTATGAAAAAACTATTGGATGCCCACTTTTTTCTTTTAATTCCCTTAAATGTAGCTTTGCTTTAAAGGAAGATGCACAGTATTCTATAGGATTATGGAATTTACTGTTCACTATCTCCCTCTCAGTATTGTGCTGCTGCAATTCAAATTCCCAGCATGCATTGTACAGTGGTGGGGAGTGAGCTTCCTGGATGGCAGAAAGTTTTGCATGAGGTCACACCCCCTCCTCCATGCTGTGTATGTAATGTGTAATGTGTACTGTAAGCAGTTTTAGGGTTATATTTACCAATGTGATCCACTGCAGATCGCGGCACATCGATAAATGCCGACAGCATACGCTGCCGGCATTTATCATTGCACCAGCAGTTCTTGTGAACTGCTGGTGCAATGCCGTCCCCTGCAGATTCGCGGCCAATCGGCCGCTAGCAGGGGATGTCAATCAACCCGATCGTATTCGATTGGATTGATTTCTGTCCGCAGCCTCAGAGCAGGTGGACAAGTTATGGAGCAGCGGTCTTTAGACCTCTGCTTCATAACTTCTTCATAACTTCTATTTCCGGCTAACCTACAGGCTCGCCGGAAACAAGGGGCATCAAGCTCAATACAGAGCTTGATAAATATGCCCCTTAGGCTTTATGTTTTTCTTCTTTCTAACTGTATAATTCAACAGATCAAATTAAAAAACACTAAATAAATAAAATAAAAAACCATATGCTATTTCTATTTTTATTTGTAAGTTAGGAGCCTGGATAAAGACATTAATTTTATTACAACCCCAAAAAAATGTGTAAAAGTGTATTAACGTTTAGAATATAATGACTCCAAAGTGTCTCAATATATATTGTTATAATATAATATTACATTACTAATGTCAATTTTAAGAGGGGCCTGGAACCTAATTAATTTATTTCTCACTAACTTATGTTATATAACTTGGTTTTACAACGATTATTTTAACAGCTCTTCTTTCAGAAACAGAACCTTGGCATAAAATGAGGGCTACATACACACACACATGTGTGTGTGATTGTGTGTTTGTTTGTGTGTGTGTGTTTATGCATGTCCGTGTAAATGTGTGTATGCGTATGTGTGTGTTTATTGTCTGGGCATATTTCACTTTATTGCCCCCCTTGAAAAATGTTTTGTGTGTGGTGTATGTGTGTGTGATTTTGTGTATGTTTGTGTGTGTGTTTGTGTGTGTTTATTGTCTGGGCATATTTCACTTTATTGCCCCCCCTGGAAAAATTTCCTAGGATACCCATGGCTGGTCAAATACTAGACATGTGTACAGACAAAAAAGTTACCTAGTTAATTGTTTCTATGGAACACGAATAGTTTGAATCCTGTTCTCATTTATAGTGGAGGCAAGAACATTTGCAGGCTAAAATTGTTTGCTACTGTAAAATTCACAGACACTTAAAGGAACAGTTTAGTCAAAACTAAACTTTCATGATTCAGATAGGGCATGCAACTTTAAACTTTTCAATTTACTTTTATTGTCAAATTTTCTTTGTTCTCTTGGTATTCTTAATTGAAAGCTAAACCTAGGTAGGCTCATATCTTAATTTCTAAGCCCTTAAAGAAAGCCTCTTATCTCAATGCATTTGACCGTTTTTCACAGCGAGGGGGCATTGGTTCGTGTGTGAAATTTAGATTACATTGTGCTCATGCCTGTGGAGTTACTTATGAGAGGGCACTGACTGGCTAAATTGCAATCTGCCAAAAGAACTGAAATAAGGGGGCAGTCTGCAGAGGCTTAGATACAAGGTAACCTGAAATCACAGAGATAAAATGTATATAATGTATATATTCTATCTATTGTGTTCTTGTAAAGCGCAGCTATTCACCCGTAAGGGTCTCAAGGCGCTGAGGATTGCAGTTCAGTCGAAGAGCCAGGTCTTGAGGTCCTTTCTGAACTTAGTTAGGGCGGTAGCTTGTCTGAGGTGCAGTGGCAGGGTGTTCCAAGTCTTGGCTGCCAGGTGAGAGAAGGAACTGCCTCCGCTGTGGTTTTCCTGATGCGGGGGATGACTGCGAGGGCTTGGTCGGCCGATCGAAGTTGTCTGGCAGGGGTGTAGAAGGTAACGCGGTGGTTCAAGTATTCGGGACCGATGTTGTGGAGGGCCTTGAATGCGTGGGTGAGAAGCTTGAAGGTTATTCTTTTGTTGATGGGGAGCCAGTGCAGGTCCCGCAGGTGTTTGGTGATGTGGCATTGACGAGGGATGTCAAGGATTAGTCTGGCCGAGGCGTTCTGGATGTGCTGTAGTCTCTTTTGGAGCTTGATGGTGGTGCCGGCGTAGAGTGCGTTACCATAGTCCAGTCGGCTGCTGACGAGGGTGTGAGTGACTGTCTTCCTGGTCTCGGTTGGGATCTATTTGAAGATCTTTTGCAGCAGGTGAAGTGTATGGAAGCATGCAGAAGAGACGGCGTTGATTTGCCGGTCCATGGAGGGCTTAGAGTCCAGGATGATGCCTAGATTTCGTGCATGGTCGGTGGGGGTTGGAGGGTGTCCGAGGGCTGTGGGCCACCAGGAGTTATTCCAAGCGAATGTGGTGGGACCGAGGAGGAGGATTTTGGTCTTGTCTGCGTTCAGCTTTAGGCTGTTGTAGCTCATCCAGGTGGCGACTGCTGTCAACCCTTTGTGGACGTTTCTCTTGACGACGGTGGGGTCACTGGTGAGTGAGATGATTAGCTGGGTGTCGTTGGCATAGGAGACGATGTTGAGGTTGTGTCGTCGGGTGATGGTGGCGAGAGGGGCCATGTAGATGTTGAATAGGGTGAGGCTCAGCGAAGAGCCTTGGGGTACACCGCTGCTGATTTCTGTGGGCTTGGAGGTGAAGGGTGGGAGTCTAACTTTCTGGGTTCTGCCGGTGAGGAAGGAGGTGTTCCATTCCAGGGCTTTGTCGCATATGCCGGCATTGTGTAGTTGGTTGCGGAGGGTGAGGTGGGAGACAGTGTCGAATGCTGCTGAGAGGTCTAGGAGAATGAGGGCGGCGGTCTCTCCTCGGTCGAGTAGGGCGAGGATGTTGTTTGTGGTGGCGAGGAGGGCTGTGGTTGCTCATGAAACCGGATTGGGAGGGGTCCAGGGTGTGGACCCCTCCCAATAGAATAGATAGATAGATAGATAGATAGATAGATAGATAGATATAACGTATATATTGATATAACCGTGTTGGTTATGCAAAACTGGGGAATGGGTAAAAAAGAGATTATCTATTTTTTTAAACAATAAAAATTAGGGAGTAGACTGTCCCTTTAAAGTAAGTAATGTTTAGATGTTTACTGTGTTTCATGCATGCCTCCCACTGTTCTGAGTGATTGCCTCAGGTTGGGAGGTATTGTCCACTTCTCATCCACAGCTCCTTGGTGACTAGTTTTAAGGGTTGAATCAAACCACAACAGCTACCCCCAGACCCACCCACTGATTACACATAATCCCACACTTCCATCCACAAACCTACCCCTTCCACACATGGTCCAACCCACAAACTACTGGTGGACCGTTGCTAACAAAGTCTTTACCATCCACATGGCAAGAATTACCTATCAGTTTATCTATTGGTTGTCTTGTAAACCTATAGCACTATATGTATTTTTCTGTCACTTGATTTGGTCAACATTTTGTGCCAGTTTGGCTGATAGCTAATATATGTTTCTTCAGTTTTTGGAAGCCTATAACATATCTACTCAATGGAATCCTATAAATAATATAATTATATAAATTAATTATTTATTTTCCATTGTTATATTTCTTCTTTTCCTTCCATCTAATCTCCAAGTTTCAACCCATACAATATCTTGCCCTACAGATTGAGCACTACTATTACATATGGTTACATATTCATATTTTTATTTTTGTTCCAACGATGTTTAAAATACAACCTAATGAATTTTGGATTGTCCAGAGTTTATGATGGTTTTTAGTTTTACTTATTTTACTTCTGTGTTCTGTCCATCTCCAGCCAGTGTTGTATAAGTACATGCCTACCTCTCTATTCTCTTATTACTAGGTATATACCTACAAATGGTAAGTCAAATGTCCAATGCCTTTATCACATAATTTCAAGGGATTTAATTCCCACCAACAAAAGACATTTAGCTTTAGTAGAATTCTATCATAACTACATAGATATTCTGCTAAGAAACTCCCTTTAGACCCCACAAAGAACCAAAATACTTTTATAAATATTATACTGTAGACTATTATAGCTCATACTGCTCAAAAAGATATTGAATCACATCTCTAATATGGGGAAGGGAGGGATACCCATTAAGGTACGTAGTGTCGACAGAGACAAAGAAAAGTGGTGTAACTGTTATGCTCTGTGGAAGTCATGATATAGTATAATGCAGGAATCAGTAATGTCTGACAAGTAGTGCACGTAGGAACAGAAGCTCACTGCGAGCCTCCAAAACAACAGAAAAACAATACATATCCACAGCACAGTGCTGTTGATCTGTATTGTAGTTCTATCACAATAGTGAACAATCAAGCCCCTAATTCAAATCAGGCGCCCTTTTTGAAAAATAGACTAGGTCATTTTAAACTAGCGTTGCACCCCTGATAGATATCTCTAATTCTAAATCACAAGTCTAACAAAAACTTTGTGCTCAGTATTGATGGGGTTTAAATAACTAGCTATGCATGATATTTGGAGATATCTCAACACAGATATCCATAATAACACATTCTTGTCAAATCCTAATGAGACATAATCCTGATGGTCTGTGGCTATAAGTCTTAGTGGTTTTCCACACTTAGTCAAATATAATATTATTCATACCTCAGGATCTGACAATTCAGCAGTCTCATGTAAGTCTATCATGGCCCAGCAACCTAACTGCTCCATTTCTATGGAAACTTACTGTTCAAAAAATAATTTTTGTTTTAAATTATTTAACGTAAACTCATGATTTCCTCAGTATGGAAGTAAAGTAGCAAACGTGTTTTATGAGGAGAAAGTGTATCAAATTGTCTGCACAGAGGAAAAAAATAAACAGGGAGAAATATATCACACTAACACCTTCACAATCACAACAAGACTATCTTCTTGATCTAAACAGAGCTGACAATGACATTCTTAAACAACTAACTGACCTTAGAGCTCTGCAGTATGATGATCTACATCAAAAGTACAGCAGCAAGCCTTTATGCTAAAGAGGACATTTTTTATGGACTGTAATAACAGTGGGAGGCTCCTTGACAGAGAACTTAAAAGGACGGTAATGTCACTATTAAAGTCTCATGATTCAGAAAGAACATGCAATTTTAAACAACTTTCCAATTCACTTGTATTATAAAATATGCTTTGTTCTCTTTGTATCCTTTGTTTTAAAAAATACCTAGGTAGGCTCAGGAGCAGCAATGCACTATGGGAGCAATCTGGGGATTTGTAGCTGCACATACTGTATATGCCTCTTTTTATTGGCTCACCCAATATTTTCAGCTAGCTCCCAGTAGTGTATTGCTGCTCCTTCAATAAAGGATATCAAGAGAATAAAGCAAAATTGACATTAGTATTAAATTATTAAGTTGTTTAAAATTGTATGCCCTGTCTGAATCATGAAAGCTAACCTTACATAAAAGTGTTCATTCAGTTCACAAAAAGGTTTTTAATAAAAATCAAACGTTGATAATTGTATTACGTAAAAATAATGTGTAAGTTATTTATGACAAGACATTTGAACCATTTTTTAGTGGTATTTAGTTCCTCATTTTATATATATAAAATTGTGTATTTGTTAGTTGTATTATATTGTAGTCCTACTTGGAAGTTATGATTTGTGTTATTTGCACTTTTTGAGAAATAAGGCATCGATCTTGGTCCAGTAAATCTTTCACTTTTTCATTAAGAGGGGCACGTATGAAGGCAGACTTGTCAATTGGCTGTAAGTTTAAAAAAGACATCCAATTACCGTGCATCATGACTTGTAAATAATCAGATGTGTCTTCAACCAATTAACCATTTGCCCTGAGGAAACCCCTATGACGTTGCAGTCATGTGGGGGGTGAAACGTGCGTCAGCAGTGACGTATTCAGAGCGGGATGCTCTGGCCTAGACCTAACAGACGGAAACAGTGTTGCAAAGTTTACAGCAGCTAAGGAGGATCTCAAACTGGTGATACGTTTACCTCAAAGGCCGTGTCTGCTTACAAGACGAACTCTTGGAGCTGTAAGTCAGCATCACGGAGGGGCAACAAAAGCCTCTTGAATGTCCGTGTAATGGCATATTAACTCTGCTTAAATTCTCTATGTACGGACTGTGATTGTCCTATGGTAATACTTAATGGAAGAAACAGTTTCACTTTGAACTGACTTACTCAGGACATTATTTTTATCAGAAGTTCTTATATCACACAGGATGTCCTACAGCTCCATATACTATACCTAATTGGAGTATTCTGCTGTTTCCTATAATTTGTATTATCTAGCAACATTGTTTTTGACATGGTAACAATTAGACTCGTCTTGGGGGCTGTATATACTGTAGATCCTTCTATACGTTTATATTTTCATGGCACCAAATACTATTCCAATATAGTGGTGTCCTCTGAAATAGGTGTTGTACAGAATCCTATAGTCTATTTTACCACAATTGAGCATTTGCTCATTAATGTACATTTGATGTGTGTTCATGTATTCCTTTATTTGCAATATACTTGCTTGTGGTTACACTTTAATACAGGAGTAGCGTTACTAACAAACATCCGCATAGATTACGAGTTTTGCGTTAGAGGCTATGCGGTGGTAACAAGCAGTTTTCTCTCACCGCTCACTTACATGCAATGCTGGTATTACGAGTTTTCAGAAACCCGTCGTTAAAAGACAAAAAGTGAGCGTTGAGCAAAATGTTGCTCCAAATCTCACTTCAATACCAGCGCTGCTTAAGTCAGCGGTGAGCTGGTGAAAAAAAGCCTAACACCTGCAAAAAAGCAGCGTATAACTCACTAACGCAGCCCAATTGATTCCTATGGGGAAATAAAAATTTTGTTTACACCTAACACCCTAACATGAACCCCGAGTCTAAACACCCCTAATCTTACACTTATTAACCCCTAATCTTCCGCCTCCGACATTGCTGCCACCTACATTATAATTATTAACCCCTAATCTACCGCTCCGAACACCGCCGCCACCTACATTATATTTATGAACCCCTAATCTGCTGCCCCCAACATCGCCGACACCTAGATTATATTTATTAACCCCTAATCTGCCGCCCCCTATGTCGCCGCAACCTACCTACACTTATTAACCCTTAATCTGCCGCCCCCAACGTCGCCGATACTATATTAAATTTATTAACCCCTAAACCTAAGTCTAACCCTAACACCAAATATCTATCAGCGCCACAATAATACCATACAAGCTATATCTGATATAGGCAGAGTCTCCCAACCAGACTCCAAAAGTTAAGAGTAAAAAGAAATGCCAAGATACAGCGCTACACTACCCTCAGATAAGGGTTGGGTTGCTAAAGATGGTGTCCACGACTAGGAATGTGTATACATAAAGGTTAATATATAATATTGTGTTACACAAAGAATATATATAAAACCATGTGAAAAAGTACTTAAAAGGTAAAAGATTAAAAACAATATATATATATATATATAGGATGTGATATTAAAATGTATTAAACAAACATTTTATTAACATAAACTGAGTTAAAAATACAGTTAAAAATAGATTCAACAATCTAATGGATTGCCCCATACAATGTCCAAGAAGTTATGTCCTATGTAACAAACAAGTGTTTAAGTCCCATACCAAAATGTCCAAAGCAAATGTTCAAGGTTAATATCCAAAAAAAAAATAAAAATAAAAATGATAATATGTCCAAAGTTGGTGTAAAAATCAAAAAGGTGAAAAAATGTAAAAAATATTAAAAATATATTAAATATTTTTTGAAAAGATGAAAAAATGAATAAAAATATATAAAAAATATATGAGTTGTGATCAGCAACCCATATGGAAGGAATATAATATATGTGATAGTGAATAATTCTCGTGAGGTGTACACCTAAAAAGTGTGTATAAAAATGTGTGTATATAAAAGGGTGTGGTAAAAAATGTGTCATAAAAAATGTGTCATAAAAAAGGATTCAAAATCCTGGTGAAATAAATAAAGTCCAAATTGCTCCAAAAAAATGTGTATATAATTCCAAGTATTCCAAATGTGAGTGTAGAAAGTGCTGGGTTGATGTTCCTCTTCTTAAAAGGTTATCAAATGTAATGGGATATCCTCCTGTACCTAAAAAAGTGTACAGAAAATAGACATAGTGCAATAAAATCACTCTAGAATGACAACAACAGTATTCTACTCACCAGATATATTCTGAGCTGCAATACCAGTGTATAGCCAACGTGTTTCGGTCCTCAGGGACCTTTCTCAAGACTGGTAGCAGCTGTCTGGCTTCTACACCTTAAGTGTGTTTTGATAGCCAATGGGATGGTTTGTGGAAATTGCGCCTAAAATTTGCGCCAAAAATTTGCGCCCGAGTCTAAACACCCCTAATCTTACACTTATTAACCCCTAATCTTCCGCCCCCGACATTGCTGCCACCTACATTATATTTATGAACCCCTAATCTGCTGCCCCCAACATCGCCGACACCTAGATTATATTTATTAACCCCTAATCTGCCGCCCCCCTATGTCGCCGCAACCTACCTACACTTATTAACCCTTAATCTGCCGCCCCCAACGTCGCCGATACTATATTAAATTTATTAACCCCTAAACCTAAGTCTAACCCTAACCCTAACACCCCCTAACTTAAATATAATTTAAATGAATCTAAATAAATATTCCTATCATTAACTAAATAATTCCTATTTAAAACTAAATACTTACCTGTAAAATAAACCCTAAGCTAGCTACAATATAACTAATAGTTACATTGTATTTAGCTTAGGGTTTATTTTTATGTTACAGGCAAGTTTGTATTTATTTTAACTAGGTAGAATAGTTATTAAATAGTTATTAACTATTTAATAACTACCTAGCTAAAATAAATACAAAAGTACCTGTAAAATAAATCTAACCTAAGTTACAATAACACCTAACACTACACTATAATTAAATAAATTAAATACAATTACCCAAATTAAATTAAATTAACTAAAGTACAAAAAAAACACTAAATTACAGAAAATAATAAATAAATTACAGATATTTAGACTAATTACACCTAATCTAATAGCCCTATTAAAATAACCCCCCCCCAAATTAAAAAAAACCCTAGCCTAAACTAAACTACCAATAAGCCTTAAAATGGCCTTTTGCGGGGCATTGCCCCAAAGTAATCAGCTCTTTTACCTGTAAAAAAAATACAAACAACCCCCCAACGATCCAATAAGCCAATAGGATTGAGCTTGCATCAGCCATTAGTATTTTTTCTACCTTAATTCCGATTGGCTGATAGAATTCTATCAGCCAATTGGAATCTAAGGGACGCCATCTTGGATGCTCCGCTTCGGATGTCTTGAAGATGGACCCGCTCCGCGCCGGATTGATAAAGATAGAAGATGCCGTCTGGATGAAGACTTCTGCCTGCCTAGAGGACCACTTCGCCCGGCTTGGATGAAGACTTCTCCCGGCTTCGTTGAGGACCTCGGCCCGGCTTGGATGAAGACGTCTCCCGGTAAGTCGATCTTCAGGGGTTTAATGTTAGGTTTTTTTAAGGGTGTATTGGGTGCTGGGTTTCTTTAGGTTAGGGTTTGGGCGGCAAAAGAGCTAACTACCCTTTTAAGGGCAATGCCCATCCAAATGCCCTTTTCAGGGCAATGGGGAGCTTAGGTTTTTTTTAGATAGTATTTTATTTGGGGGGTTAGTTGTGTGGGTTGTGGGTTTTACTGTTGGGGGGTTGTTTGTATTTTTTTTTTACAGGTAAAAGAGCTGATTACTTTGGGCCAATGCCCTGCAAAAGGCCCTTGTAAGGGCTATTGGTAGTTTAGTTTAGGCTAGGTTTTTTTTATTTTGGGGGGCTTTTTTATTTTAATAGGGCTATTAGATTAGGTGTAATTAGTTTAAATATCTGTAATTTGTTTATTCATTTCTGTAATTTAGTGGGGGGTTTTGTACTTTAGCTAATTTAATTTAATTTAGGTAATTGTATTTAATTTATTTAATTTATTTAATTATAGTGTAGTTTTAGGTGTTAGTGTAACTTAGGTTAGGTTTCATTTTACAGGTACTTTTGTATTTATTTTAGCTAGGTAGTTATTAAATAGTTAATAACTATTTAATAACTATTCTACCTAGTTAAAATAAATACAAACTTGCCTGTAAAATAAAAATAAACCCTAAGCTAGCTACAATGTAACCATTAGTTATATTGTAGCTAGCTTAGGGTTTACTTTATAGGTAAGTATTTAGTTTTAAATATGAATTATTTAGTTAATGATAGGAATATTTATTTAGATTTATTTAAATTATATTTAAGTTAGGGGGTGTTAGGGTTAGGGTTAGACTTAGGTTTAGGGGTTAATAAATTTAATATAGTGGCGGCGACGTTGGGGGCGGCAGATTAGGGGTTAATAAGTGTAGGTAGGTTGTGGTGACATAGGGGGTGGCAGATTAGGGGTTAATAAATATAATGTAGGTGTCGGCGATGTTGGGGGCAGCAGATTAGGGGTTCATAAATAAAATGTAGGTGGCGGCGGTGTCCGGAGCGGCAGATTAGGGATTAAAATTTTTATTATAGTGTTTGCGATGCGGGAGGGCCTCGATTTAGGGGTTAATAGGTAGTTTATGGGTGTTAGTGTACTTTTTATCACTTTAGTTATGAGTTTTATGCTACAGCGTTGTAGTGTAAAACTCATAACTACTGACATTCAAATGCGGTAGGAATCTTGACAGTATAGGGTGTACCGCTCACTTTTTGGCCTCCCAGGACAGACTCATAATACCGGCGCTATGGAAGTCCCATAGAAAAAAGACTTTACAAAGTTTACGTAAGTCATTTTGCGGTGAGGCCAAAAAAGTGTGCGGTGCCCCTAAACCTGCAAGACTTGTAATACCAGAGGGCGTAAAAAAGCAGCATTGGGACCTGTTAACGCTGCTTTTTTACCCTAACGCAAAAACTCGTAAACTAGCCGATAGATCCTCATGGATCACTATGATAGCTGATTTGTGCATATATGCATAGCCATCCTCTAGTGGAGGTGTTGTTTTGTTAAGGTATTAAGGGATATTAGCAACTGCCTGTTCATTTTTGCCTTTTGATGTTCAGGTCTACAGAGCATAAACGTTTCTGAGTATTCTTTGGTTCATTTGTCTTGACAATGTTCATGTAGATACCCTGCCTGTAATGTAAATGCACGATCTAAAAAGCACTGTGGTAGACCATTTTTATGATGAGGTTCATTGAACCATTTATAATAAAAATGAAGTGCTGAAATCCCTGTCTTATGTGTAGTCACTTATTCAGTTTCTACCTTCTCTCTCTAAAACTTAGGTTTATATGTATTTTTAAGGGTCTGCACTTCTGTCCTTTATACAAAGTTTAAAGGGACAGTATACACTCATTTTCATATAACTGCATGTAATAGACACTACTATAAAGAATAAGATGCACTGATATAAAAATCCAGTATAAAACTATTTAAAAACTTACTTAGAAGCTGTCAGTTTGGCTCTGTTGAAAAGGTAGTTGGAAAGCCCACTGCAAGTGGCAAATAAGACACTCCCCTCCTCCCCCTTCTTTTGCATATGAAAAGACCCTTTATACAAACAGCAGCAAGCTGGAGAAGGTAGCTGACCGTATTCACATAAAACTTTGGGGCTTGGTTAGGAGTCTGAAAATCAGAGCAATGTTATTTAAAAATAAGCAAAACTATACATTTATTTTAAAAAAAAAACTTTATGGGCTATATAAATAGATCATCTACAAAACATTTATGCAAAGAAAAAATGAGTGTATAATGTCCCTTTAAGTTCTAAGTTAATTTTAGTACTTAGATCGCTCTAAGAGTAGTTAACCATTACAGCCTGACTCCCTTTTACTTTTATATAGCTCCCAGTAGTGTATTGCTGCTCCTTCAATAAAGGATATCAAGAGAATATAGCAAAATTGACATTAGAATTAAATTATTAAATTGTTTAAAATTGTATGCCCTGTCTGAATCATGAAAGTCAAATTTGGGGAATCACGTCCCTTTAACTGCAATCCCTAAAAATGTATATATAGGAATAAAAATCTCCTCAGTTTAATATACTTAGATCTAACTCACTTAGGTTTTTCACACCTTTTATTCAAAATTCTATATTCTAAATGTTGATAAACCAGATTTCATAAAAGACTATGGAAAACATACAATGTGCTGGGCTTCCTTGACGACCCTTATGGTAGATATATTAGATCAACCACTCACCCTGAAAGAAATATTGATGCGTATTGAAAACCTGAAACCAGACAGACGTCTTGGCCTGGGCTGGCTGAGTGCCAAATATTTTTCTCTAATATAGACTATTAGCAATTCTTCACCAGGTGTGGTGGTCAGGTGCCCACATACTTTATATATACTATATATATATATATATATATATATATATATATATATATATATATATATGAAACATTGCACTATTTGCAGTGTAAAATAGTGTAAACACCTATTACTATAGTATCAACTCCACAAGAGGCAAGCAACAGTTTATAGGATAGTCCAATACAACACCTCCATTTACATAATCTGTAAAACACAGCTCCTTTAGGAAGAGAAGTCCAAAAGTCCTAGTCTTTGGTGGAGTGAGCCGTAACAATAGGTAACATAAGAGAGAGGTAACATACATTTACAGATAGAATATAAAGGGTGAAATATAGCAGGAAATCTATAGCACAAAAAGTCATTCTCCAAAGAGAAGGATGTATAAAATATACAGAAAAATATTCAGAATAACTTTTCCAAAGAAGTGTAAGCAGCATATAACGTGAACAGGTTTGAGATTTGCTAACTTAAAAGAAACAGAAAACAAGCTGAATACTTGCTCTCGTTTTATGGAGCCATGTGATGTTAATATTACATGGTCAAAGGTTTTAACAAAGTTGTGGGCACCATAAATTCTTGTTGCAAATAAAATGCAAGAATTTTTCTTCTGGTAGATTGTAAATATCTTCTGAGATACCACATTGTCAATGCAGAGTTCACTGTGCAAGTACAGGTACAAATCCCAAAAAACAGAATTCCAAAATCCAAACTTATTCTGAAATCCAAACTTTTTAATTAATATTTAAAAAAAAAAAAAAAAATGATAAAAAATGACTATTTTTTCCCTTCCTGTAAGTCACAATCTTTTCTGCCTGTTTTGTTGTTGTTTTGTGTTCTAAAATGCAAATAATGGTCTATATTTATTTAAACAACAAATATACCATTCTGATTACAGTACTGTAGCATCTTTCTGATTGTACTGTGTTTATACAAGTGATAAAAATGATATAAAACTACCTTTATTATAACATATAAATATTGCCTATATGACATAAGATATTGTTATTTACACTTGGTTCCATCCCCTCTCTAAACTGTCCTATTCCAAACTATTTTGAAATCTTGACCTAATTCATAGAGCATGTCATTTTAAGACTATCGTTCTAATCAGCAGTGCTAGTCGCGGGGGTTAAACACACAGTAATGTAGGGTCGATAGTCGTAACATTACATGCTCTAACCATTTAGAGAATGTATTTATTTTTACTATTATGGCTCTTTAAGTGTGAATTTTAGATTTTCCATTCCCGAGACCTGATAAAGCAGATGGCAGGGTTCACAAACCTAACCTTGCCACATATCTCTCCCTAATTAGTAAATTATCATCCTATCTTTTCTGCTGAATCCAAACAATGGAAATTTTAACATAATGACAGTAGTAACTCCTCTCATCTCCAGACTAAAGTTTTGATTGGCTCCCCAAATAATGAAGGTGGTGGGTGGAGTTTGACCTATAAAAAAACGATTGAATTACCGAAAACAGTCTGTTCTAATAACACTCTTACTCTGATGATTTGCTAACATACTGGAAGTCTGAAGGAAAATGTTATAAATTAAAGGGTGTTTATTACTGTCCATTTAAAGGGACATGAAACCTAACATTTTTTTTATGATTCAGATAGAGCATGCAATTTTAAACAACTTTCTAATTTACTCCTATTATCATTTTTTCTTTGTTCTTTTGATATGTTTGTTGAAAAGCAGGGACCTAAGCTCAGGGGAGTGCACATGCCTGGGGCACTCTATGACTGCAGTTCTGAAAGAATCTTATCCATTTGCAAGAGCACTAGAATTAGTGCTCCAGACATCTACCTATGTATATCTTCAACAGCGACACCATAGGAACAAAGCACATTTGATAAAAGAAATAAATTGGATTTTTTTTAAATTGTATGCTCTGTCTGAATCTCAAAAGAAAATTCTTGGGTTTCGTATCCCTTTAAGTAAAATAGCATTTTGAGTTTTGCTACACAAAATGATTATCATTGCTGTTATAAATTCTTATATAAGTTTAACAGTTAGTATTGTGATGTTTCTATTTTAGGATAAATGAGTCTGTCACCGTCTATTCTTAGTTGTGGGAATAATACACACCTACAATCTGATACATTTCACAGCAGCTTCCTATAATTAGTCTAAGGCAGCATCACAAGAATTTAAATGGATCCTCAGCAGCAATTTGACAGTCATTGTTATAAATCAGCTAGACCTATAGGGCGGGATAACATATGTGGAGTAAGTTTCAGCATAACAGCTGAAACCCACATTGCCTGTAAGTACACCTTGCACATGGGGTGAATCACATAACACGTGCAGCCAGATGATATACCGGTGTAAGTCGGATAAACTGGTGAGGTTCAGAAATGCAAGTAAAAATCTTACCCGCAAAAAAAAATATTAAACCGACCCGTCAAAACGCCATTCAAAACCCCTGATCTGCCATTCCCCCACATCGCAATGTCTAATAAACGTATTAACCCCTAAACCGCCATCCCCCCACATTGCAAACTGCCTAATAAATTAATTATCCCCTAAAATGCCATCCCACAACAATTCAATGTCCAATAAAATGTATTAACCCCTAAACCGCTATCCCCCCACAACACAAACTACCTAATTAAACTATGAACACATAAACCGCCAACCCCCCACAACGCAGACTACCTAATTAAACTATTAACTCCTAAACCACCCCCCCACAACGCAAACACCTAATAAAACTACTAACACCTAAACCGCCAACCTCCCACAATGTAAAGCATCTAATTAAACTGTTAACTTCTAAACTGCCAACCCCAATTAACCTAATAACTAAGCCCCCTAGTCTAACACCCCCTAACTTAAACCCAATTAAAATCAGCCAATAGGATGTAAGCAGCTCTCATCCTATGGGCTGATTTCAATTTTTAAGCCAATAAGAATGCAAGTGTACTCCAATATATAATGGGTACCTTGCATTCAATCTTCAGTGTGCGGCGGATGATCGCATGAAGAGGACCCCACATTGCCAATGACCTCTGCTCCGCTGACTGGTCCAAATCTGCCGACTGCCCCACTTCTGCTCCTCCGCCAAGAAGATAGGAGATGGACCCGTGATGGATGAAGATAGAGCCGTCTGGCTGAAGACCTTTCGCTGACGGGAAGAAGATGGATTGCCGGACTTCAGCAATGGTGAGTATCTATTTTGGGGTTAGTGTTAGGCTTATTTTATTTTTGGGGTGTTTTATTTTTAGATTAGGGCTTTTTTAATTTTTTTATGGGCTGCAAAAGAGCTGAATGCCCTTTTAAGGGCAATGCCCCATACAAATGCCCTTTTTGGGGCAATGGGTAGATTAGGTTTTTTTTTGGTAGGTTTTTTTATTTTGGGGGGTTGGGGGGTAAGGGGTTGTAATGTTAGGGGGTACTTTGTTTATTTTGTAATGCAAAAGAGCTGTTAACTTTAGGGCAAAGTCCTAGAAAAGGCCCTTTTAAGGGCTATTTGTAGTTTATTAATAGATTAGGGTTTTTTTTTATTTTGGGATGTTTTTTAGAGGGGGTATTAGATTAGGAACAACTTTTTTTAATTTTAGATAATTTTGCTTGTTATTTTTTGTATTTTTAGCTTTTATTATTTTTTGTATTTTCTGTACGGTTAGGTGTTTTTTATTTTGGTAATGTTAGGTTTTCTTTTACTAATGAAGGTTTTTTATTTTATGTAATATTTTATTATTTTTAAGGTAGTTAGTATTTTTTAAATTTATTTCAGTGTATTTCAATTGGGTTTAAGTTAGGGGGTTTTAGGTTAGGGGGCTTAGTTATTAGGGTAATACATTATGTTGTGGGGGGTTGGCGGTTTAGGGGTTAATAGTTTAATTAGGTGTTTGCGTTGGGGGGCTTGTCGGTTTAGGTATTAATAGGTTAATTAGGTGTTTGCGATGTGGGGGGATGGTGGTTTAGGTGTTAAGATTTTTATTAAGTACTTTTGGTGTCAGTGGTTGGCGATTTAGGTGTTAATAGTTTTATTAGGTACTTTTCGTTGTGGGGGTTTGGCAGTTTAGGGGTTAATAAATTTATTAGGAAGTTTACGTTGTGGGGGTTGGCGGTTTAGGGGCTAATACATTTATTAGATAGTTTGCATTGTGGGGTGTTGGCGGTTTAGGGGTTAATACGTTTATTAGTAGTTGTGATGCGTTAGGTGTTTGTTAAGGATTCCAGGGAGTTACGGTACTTTTATACTCAGCACAAGGCTTGCTGCGCCTGCCTATGTGTGGCGAGGTGAAAATGGAGTAAAATATCTCTATTCTGCGCACGTAAGTCCTTGCGCTGAATATGTGATGCCGACTCGGAATGCCAGTTCTATGTTAGTTTATGGGAGTAAAACTGTGGCCGACGTGTAAAATATACGTGCGTAACTTGTCTGCTGCTCTGTTTATGTGATCGCTCGATTCAACTAAAAAATGGCGATGCCAGGTTTTGTGCCCGATGCCAAATATATGATTGTGCCCATAGAGATAAAGGAGGAGACTAGTATACCCTGTGATGTACTGTATGCAGATTCTAATATAAGAAAAATATATAGGTCACAATTATAGTCAGTGTACAAATGATAATTGCATAGCTGCTAAGTACTGATAATCCTGTCAATATTATATGTGCTTCATAAAATTAGAGTTAAAAACAAAAACAGCAGCCCCATTTATTGTTATATTTACAGCTACTAATACTGTTTACAAATAGTAATACCCTACAAACTTCTTAATATAACAAACCTCTAACAGCAAAACCCTAATCACATTAACGCTAAATTACTGTATTTACACCATTAACCTGTTTCATTTCAGAACCCTTATATCATGTAAGCACCATCCTTCACAGTATCCGTGGGTAAATGCATTCCTAGCTACTTAGAGACCCAATGACACCAACCACAGAAAGAATGGTATGTGCCTTTATCTTTATTTGTATAAGCAACTAAACTACCTCATTAACGCCTAGATTTAGAGTTTTGCGGCCAAAGGGGTGCGTTAGCTACGCGTGCTTTTTTCTGGCCGCACCTTTTAAATACCGCTGGTATTTAGAGTTCACAGAATGGCTGCGTTAGGCTCCAAAAAAGGAGCGTAGAGCATATTTACCACAACTTCAACTCTCGATACCAGCGGTGCTTACGGACGCGGCCAGCTTCAAAAACGTGCTCGTGCACGATTTCCCCATAGAAAACAATGGGGCTGTTTGAGCTGAACAAAAAACCTAACACCTGCAAAAAAGCCGCGTTCAGCTCCTAACGCAGCCCCATTGTTTTCTATGGGGAAACACTTCCTACGTCTTCACCTAACACTCTAACATGTACCCCGAGTCTAAACACCCCTAACCTTACACTTATTAACCCCTAATCTGCCGCCCCCGCTATCGCTGACCCCTGCATATTATTTTTAACCCCTAATCTGCCGCTCCGTACACCCCCGCCACCTACATTATCCCTATGTACCCCTAATCTGCTGCCCTAACATCGCCGACCCCTATATTATATTTATTAACCCCTAATCTGCCGCCCCCAACGTCGCCTCCACCTAACTACACTTATTAAGCCCTAATCTGCCGACCGGACCTGAGCGCTACTATAATAAATGTATTAACCCCTAATCCGCCTCACTCCCGCCTCAATAACCCTATAATAAATAGTATTAACCCCTAATCTACCCTCCCTAACATTGCCGACACCTAACTTCAAGTATTAACCCCTAATCTGCCGACAGGAGCTCACCGCTACTCTAATAAATGTATTAACCCCTAAAGCTAAGTCTAACTTTAACCCTAACACCCCCCTAAATTAAATATAATTTAAATCTAACGAAATAAATTAACTCTTATTAAATAAATTATTCCTATTTAAAGCTAAATACTTACCTGTAAAATAAACCCTAATATAGCTACAATATAAATTATAATTATATTGTAGCTATTTTAGGATTAATATTTATTTTACAGGTAACTTTGTAATTATTTTAACCAGGTACAATAGCTATTAAATAGTTAAGAACTATTTAATAGTTACCTAGTTAAAATAATTACAAAATTACCTGTAAAATAAATCCTAACCTAAGTTACAATTAAACCTAACACTACACTATCAATAAATAAATTAAATAAACTACCTACAATTATCTACAATTAAACCTAACACTACACTATCAATAAATAAATTAAATACAATTCCTACAAATAAATACAATTAAATAAACTAACTAAAGTACAAAAAATAAAAAAGAACTAAGTTACAAAAAATAAAAAATATTTACAAACATTAGAAAAAAATTACAACAATTTTAAACTAATTACACCTACTCTAAGCCCCCTAATAAAATAACAAAGACCCCCAAAATAAAAAAATGCCCTACCCTATTCTAAATTACAAAAGTTCAAAGCTCTTTTACCTTACCAGACCTTAAAAGGACCTTTTGTGGGGCATGCCCCAAAGAATTCAGCTCTTTTGCCTGTAAAAAAAAACATACAATACCCCCCCCAACATTACAACCCACCACCCATATACCCCTAATCTAACCCAAACCCCCCTTAAATAAACCTAACACTAAGCCCCTGAAGATCTTCCTACCTTGTCTTCACCATGCCAGGTATCACCGATCGTTCCAGGCTCCGAAATCTTCATCCAAGCCCAAGAGGGGGCTAGACATCCATCATCCGGCGGCTGAAGAGGTCCAGAAGAGGCTCCAAAGTCTTCATCCTATCCGGGAAGAAGAGGCGATCCGGACCGGCAACCATCTTGATCCAAGCGGCATCTTCTATCTTCATCCGATGACGACCGGCTCCATCTTGAAGACCTCCACCGTGGACCCATCTTCTTCTTCCGACGACTTCCCGACGAATGACGGTTCCTTTAAGGGACGTCATCCAAGATGGCGTCCCTCAAATACCGATTGGCTGATAGGATTCTATCAGCCAATCGGAATTAAGGTAGGAAAAAAAAATATCAGCCAATCAGATTTCGAGGGACGCCATCTTGGATGACGTCCCTTAAAGGAACCGTCATTCGTTGGGAAGTCGTCGGAAGAAGAAGATGGGTCCGCGGTGGAGGTCTTCAAGATGGAGCCATCGTCATCGGATGAAGATAGAAGATGCCGCTTGGATCAAGATGGTTGCCGGTACGGATCGCCTCTTCTTCACAGATAGGATGAAGACTTTGGAGCCTCTTCTGGACCTCTTCAGCCACCGGATGATGGATGTCTAGCCCCCGCTTGGGCTTGGATGAAGATTTCGGAGCCTGGAACGATCGGTGATACCTGGCATGGCGAAGACAAGGTAGGAAGATCTTCAGGGGCTTAGTGTTAGGTTTATTTAAGGGGGGTTTGGGTTAGATTAGGGGTATGTGGGTGGTGGGTTGTAATGTTGGGGGGGGTATTGTATGTTTTTTTTTATTTTTTGTACTTTAGTTAGTTTATTTAATTGTATTTATTTGTAGGAATTGTATTTAATTTATTTATTGATAGTGTAGTGTTAGGTTTAATTGTAGATAATTGTAGGTAGTTTATTTAATTTATTTATTGATAGTGTAGTGTTAGGTTTAATTGTAACTTAGGTTAGGATTTATTTTATAGTTAATTTTGTAATTATTTTAACTAGGTAACTATTAAATAGTTCTTAACTATTTAATAGCTATTGTACCTGGTTAAAATAATTACAAAGTTACCTGTAAAATAAATATTAATCCTAAAATAGCTACAATATAATTATAATTTATATTGTAGCTATATTAGGATTTATTTTACAAGTAAGTATTTAGCTTTAAATAGGAATAATTTATTTAATAAGAGTTAATTTCGTTAGAATAAAATTATATTTAACTTAGGGGGGTGTTAGGGTTAGAATTAGCTTTAGGGGTTAAAAAATTTATTAGAATAGCGGTGAGCTCCGGTTGGCAGATTAGGGGTTAATGTTTGAAGTTAGGTGTCGGCGATGTTAGGGAGGGCAGATTAGGGGTTAATACTATTTATTATAGGGTTATTGAGGCGGGAGTGAGGCGGATTAGGGGTTAATAACTTTATTATAGTAGCGGTGCGGTCCGCTCTGCAGATTAGGGGTTAATAAGTGTAGGTAGGTGGCGGCGACGTTGTGGGGGGCAGATTAGGGGTTAATAAATATAATATAGGGATCGGCGGTGTTAGGGGCAGCAGATTAGGGGTACATAAGGATAAAGTAGGTGGCGGCGCTTTGCGGTCGGCAGATTAGGGGTTAATTATTGTAGGTAGCTGGCGGCGACGTTGTGGGGGGCAGATTAGAGGTTAATAAATATAATATAGGGGTCGGCGGTGTTAGGGGCAGCAGATTAGGGGTACATAAGTATAACGTAGGTGGCGGTCGGCAGATTAGGGGTTAAAAAAATTAAATCGAGTAGCGGCGATGTGGGGGGGCCTCGGTTTAGGGGTACATAGGTAGTTTATGGGTGTTAGTGTACTGTAGAGCACAGTAGTTAAGAGCTTTATGAACCGGCGTTAGCCCAAAAAGCTCTTAACTACTGACTTTTTTCTGCGGCTGGAGTTTGGTCACTTCAGCCACGACTCTAAATACCGGCGTTAGAAAGATCCCATTGAAAAGATAGGATACGCAATTGACGTAAGGGGATCTGCGGTATGGAAAAGTCGTGGCTGGAAAGTGAGCGTTAGACCCTTTCCTGACTGACTCCAAATACCGGCGGTAGCCCAAAACCAGCATTAGGAGCCTCTAACGCTGGTTTTGACGGCTACCGCCCAACTCTAAATCTAGGCCTCTGTCTTTACTATATTATTTAGTTATATGAGTTAATATTAAAATTCATAACTATAGTATTTAGTCATATGAGTTATTATTAACCGCTATGGGGCCTATTTATGATGGTGCGAGCGGACATGATCCGATATAGCGGATCATGTGTGCTGCACATCAATAAAAGCTGACAGCATACGCTGTCGGTATTTATCATTGCACCAGCAGTTCTTGCAATACCGCCCCCAAGAGATTCGCGGCCAATGCTTGTGCAATTCCACCCCCTGCACATTCGCGGACAATCAACGGCTAGCAGGGGGTGTCAACTAACCCAATAGTATTCGATCAGGTTGATTTCTGTTGATTTCTGTCCGCCACCTCAGAGCAGACGGACAGGTTATGGAGCAGCGGTCTTTAGGCTCACCGGAAACACGGGGCATCCAGCTCCATACGGAGCTTGATAAATATGCCCCTATAACTTTATTATGTATAGTCATATGATTTAACAGTAGAATCTATTACGATGGTATGCTGTGATATGAATACGGCAATACTAATGTAAAAGATAAAATGATCTACCTATGACACAAAAGAAAAAATATAGGGGGCACCCTAAGTCAATTATAAAGAATCTATAAATATAGAAAATGACGTCTATATACAATTGATATCAATGAACAGTAGGGGGTCGTATTACACTATACATGTGAAAACAAGACAAATGTTATACAAAATTTGATAAATATGTATGATGGCAAAGAAAGTCCCATATGACAATATAGGGTGGGTTCCAAAACAACCAAATCAAATGGAACAGTCCAGGTCCAGGCTGCTATCTGTGAGGAGATCGTAGGTCAGAATTCCAAAATCAGTAATCTGTGGAAGCTGAAGAAAGACAGAAGCGCCACATGGCCTAGTATTGCATGTACTCTTGTAGTAAAGTGCGAAAAAATATTTTACTCACATGTGGGAAAGCACCCCTCTTGGTGCAAGTATCGCAGACTGGAATCAGTCATCCAGCAGACTGGCCTCCTGCAAATCTCCAAAAGCAGTGAGATGGATCCAGATAAACGTTTCCAAAATGTCTGTTTAACCATTAAAGGTATGTTATCGTAGCTGTATATACTGTTACTTCAGGAGTGTTATGCAGTAAAAAGTACCGCGGATTGCATGGATGTGAGCAGATTGTTTACAGGCAGAGAGTAACAACAAACCTGTCTGGGAACACTCAACGGGGTGTCCCCTTGAGTGTTTTCAAGCAGGTTGGTTGTTACACACTGCCTGTTTTGCGGGAGGCCAGTCTGCTGGATGACTGTTACAGTCTGCGATACTTGCACAAAGAGGGGTGCTTTCCCACATGTGAGTGAAATATTTTTCGCACTTTACCACAAGAGTACATGCAATACTATACCATGTGGCACTTCTGTTTTTCTCCATCTTCCACTGATCTACCTATGACTAACTTGTACTTCATGCTGATACAAAATCTGTATACTAATCTAAAAATATTGCTTAACCCCTTCGGTAATGGTAATTTGTTTCTGAGATAACTTGCACCAAAATGCAGGAATATTTTTAGCATTTTTCCTATCACTCTATTTAAATACAAATAGAGCCTTGTTTTTTTATTTACATATCAAAACTATATATATATTATTTTTTAATTTTTTTAAAAGAAAACCTGAGGTATTGATCTAGGCCCATTTTGGTATATTTATTCGGTTACATAGACCATGATGATAAAAAAGATGATATAATCCAAATGGTTAAAAGCACGGCAACATGACTTGTCTTACGCGTTTCCGCAAACATGTGCCTTAATCCTAGACCATAGCCATAATGAATGGCTTAGCTTATATAACAATCGTAGTAATTAGTAATTGTAATTGTAAACCTCACTCGGAAATGGATTTGGACTTTCTATAATGAGACTTCAATTTTGTTTTATATAAGAATAAGGAAGATGGTCCCCACCTTGTCATATAAAATATAGGTTAGGCATTAGCGTAAGTAGAGTTAAGGCAAAGGGGGGGTTAGCTTTATGATTTGTTGGGGGAAGGGAATGCAGCGGGCAAGAGCCGCTCTAAATATGGTGAGGGGGAAGGGAAAATGTGGGGGGTGGAGCCAGCCAGGATGTTAAACTAGATAGCACCTTCAGGCCTCTGGGAAAATAGATCATATCGATTTAAAGGTTATAAACCGATAGTTACTAGAAAGACATTATTTAATTTCAATAGACATAAACTGCACCAATCTGAGAGCTCCTATTGGCGATTAGGCACATAACAGGAAGGAAGATGTTTAACTGCAACCTACATAATACTATTGGGCTTATGTAGGATTGGCAGAACATAGCTCCCTTAATTACTAACTACATAAAATACAGTGAGATAATAATATGACTATCAAATATAAACAACTTGGTATTAGACTGATATCAATCTATATTATATATCTGAGAGTTGGATCCCTAAAACCCATTATGTGGAAAATGACTCTGACCTAACAAACTGAGCGTTATGTCATAAATAAAATATAAATCTGCAATACAACTGTAACTAAGTATAGCATATCACATCTATTCCAATGCAAAGGCATGACACATAACAGGTTATTAAAAATATCAAAGTCAAGTAAAAGGAAAATAGACAATATATGATTATAGAGGTTAATGCTATGTGAGGCAGAATAGAATATAGCTAAGGTGTGCAGGTGCTTTTTTAGTATTGGATCAACGAATAATACATTGAAATCTTTAATAACTAGAGGTAATACGAAAGCATGACCCAAATAGCCTAGATAGGTTCCATATTAAGGTATGTATCCCAAATATAAGGTTTCATAAGGGGTCCAGGGTCATGTCTTATATCGTGGCCAACACACAAAACCCACAAGGAGTAATGTCAGGTTAGTTACACCATAAAACAGACTATTTGGGCTTATATAGGATTGGCATAAGATAGCTCCCTTAATTACTAACTACATAGAATACAGTGAGATGGTAATATGAATATCACATAAAAACAACTTGGTATTAGATCGACAGCAGTCTATAATATATATCTGAGAGTTAGGCCTCTGAAACACATCATGCGAAAAATAACTCTGACATATCAAACTGAGTGTTAAGTCAGACATAAAATATAGATCTGCAATACAACTGTAACTAAGTGTAGCATATCACATTCATTCCAATGTAAAGCCATGACACATAGCAGGTTATTAAAAATATCAGTCATGTAAAAAGAAGAAATGCTATGTGAGGCAGCTACAAGTGACGATAGTAGGGCGACATAGATATGTAGTAAAGACCTAATGGTATGGAATAGGGAAAACATAGTTGGTGTGAAAGTGAGTTGGGGGCTTATAAAGTACAGTGAAGACAACCCATATTTAATCCAAAAACAAATATGTAATAGTAGCTCTACGATGCTAGTGGATAAATTGAGCATGTTATACTATACAAAAAGCTTAGCCACCCTGTCCCAACCGCTAACTATATGTTATATTTCACTCTGAATGGTTCACAATAAGATATATATTACAGGAGGTATGGAATTTGGTATATTCAAGTAGGTCTGCTATATAGACTACGGCACACAGTCACAATTATCTATAAGTAAGAAATGACCAACTAGTGCCCTAACTATAGCCCCAGGTTATAAACAATAAATCATAAATTCAGCTTATGCGGTTAGTTTGTAATAAAAGCAATAACTAGGGTATATGTCTGGTCATGGAGCCTCTTCTTTTTTTTACAACTATATTTGAAAAGACTCTTATGTAACCCCCAGCATAACCATGGACACTATGTTAGTGTGAAAACAAACCCTGAATGTAGTGCGCAGTCTAGGCTTTCAAAATTAGTGACCTTAGTCATTTTAAGGGATTATCTGAATTACACTCATGTAATATGTTGAGCTAGAGGGATAGAAATGCTGGGAGGTTATGCTGTTGGAGAGAGGGGATAATCAAATGCAGAGAACTCAAATCTCCGGAGAAGTACAAGTCTGAAGTCAAAGTATGACAATAATCATGAGTGGAGGGATTATCACAACAAGACACATCCCGCCCTTTAGCTAATAAAAAAGTAGAAACATTAGTATTTAGGAAATAAACTGAACCTTATGCTTTATAACTCTCATAACAAATAACTAACAGTTTACAGGTTGTCCCAAAACATAAGAAGCATGTGTTAGGAGTATCCAGAGCAGATCAACTCTTAACAGTCAACTCGTGGGTAGTCAAAAGATCATCCGGTTGAGCCCTTAAATCCGTTCTGAAACGTCAGGTTCCTCAGCCGACGCCAACTCTCATATAAAAACTTTTAAAGACAGGGCAGTCAAATGTGTCTAGATACCTTTGTAGCTGGACATCATGGCATTGGGCAAACAAATCAATCCAGTTCAACCTGTGAGAGGTTAGTTTTCCTGCAGATACGGATCTCAGTGTTTCTCTACTCTTGGCTCCAGTATTTTTATGAGACAGCTCTCTGAAGATTGCCACATGGCGATAATTTGCAGCCATTTCCTGGGATTTGTAAAGTAACGGCTCCAACTTAGTTACACAAGTTCCATATGGCTCCTTGGCATATCTAGATTCCTGTGAGCTTGATCCAACCAGTCCACTCGGCTTTAGACCTGTTTTCATCCGTTCTAGCATCCCCAAAGGCTCGACCAATGAGTCACTCCCGACTCCTGCGGTGTAGTGTGTCAGGTGCATCGGCTGATCAGAGGCTGGCCACTCCCTAAAGCAGGCAACACCGTCCACAAGTTTCGATTCTCTCAAAGGGGGCCTGCAAGACACATCGTTCATGGGGAGTGGATCAGTCTCGTCTTCCATATCAGGTAAGGTCCAGGTTGTCAAAGGCACCTCATGTACCAGAGCAGTAGTCATCTCCTCTTCACCCCTGTTAATGTTAACATCCATCAGGGGAACTGACGCAGCTAGAATCAAGAGTTGGTGAAGTTCGTTTTTCAGTTTGGCAAAATGATGAGATGTCTTGTACCTCGGCTTCCCAAACTTCAAGCGCAGCTGTGATCCCTCTAGGTCCGGGCATATTTAAGAGTGTATAACTTTCAAAGACCTACTCTGTATGTTTGTGAGTCGCCAAACAGGCAACGGTCCCGTGTCTTAACCAAGGAGTATAGACAAAGTAAATGAGCTTGAGGTTTGCTGCTGAAAATTTATATCACGCTTAGCATAGCTTCTTGAAAATACAAGGAACTTAATTTAAAGTTTAGCCTCCAGAATTAAGTTAAATAGTTCATTATTATGAAGTAATATCAGGAGCTCCGCTGAAACACAGCCTGTGGCTCTGGCTGTAGGCTCCGCCCCCAAATGCCCCTCTTTTAAATGAAGGGATCATAAACCCCGTTGACTATCAGGTGATCCCCTAAAAATTAGACTTTTTTTGGAAGAGGCAATCCTTTTTTACCAAAGAGGCAGTACTGCACCTGTCCAACTGCAAAGGTGATTGTAATGGCAAGAACAAATATCTTATAGGTGCATCATTTATTCACAAGTTTTTGAATTATAGAGTAGTATTTTTAGGAAGTTTATCAATAATAGTAGTTCTTCCCTGTATAGGAGAAAATGTTTTTTTATGAATCTCTAATTACACACAATCATTACATTGTAATATAATGGATTATTAGTTTATTACTTCATTAATAATATAATAGTTTCAAATAAAACATTTACACTTACAGTGTTTTAAGTGTGTATCAGAAGTTAAGGTTTCAATTGGTTTTATGTGTGAGATTTCATGCATTGGACACTTGCAACTATATTTGTTTATAGCACTAATGCACATTGTGTATTCACTCAGCTTTATATGTTCTTGTCTGGTATAAACGTTAACAGCAGCAAAATCGCTTTTACCATGAACAACAGTTTTGTGCTTATGAGGAAGACTTTTATACAGGGCCGCCATCAGGGCATAAGAGGGGTCATTGGCATCAGGGGCCCACTGGGTCAAAAATAAATCTTGTGTTTGTAAAGAGACTCAGAGAACAGGAAAAGCATATTACTTGGTGTGGAAATGGATTCAGCCTTCTACTACATGTGACAAAAGGGGGGGGGGTGATTATGGGAGGGGGTCCCAATCAAAGGCTTAGTAAGGGGCCTCAAAATTTCTATTGGATGCCCTGTTTTGATGTCACTAAAACTGTTAGAAAGGGTATATTCCTTCCCCTGCCTCATAGGTGGTGGTGGTGGTGGGGGGGGGGGGGGGAGATCATTCACACTAATATGCTGAAGTATCTGGTATGGTTTAATATTTAGGGCCTGATTATCAAAACCTTGCTGTTATGGAGAGAAATTATGCAAAATCTTTGGTATTTTCTTTAGATTTTAATTATTGTAACTCTGCAACATTAGATAATATTTAGAAAAATAGTGCACTTATTTATCAAATTTATTTTTATTTACTCTAAAATTGTACTGTATATTTGCCCAATACATACACTACTTGGCTAAAATGTGGACACCCTTACTACTTATTGAGTTCAGGTGATTCAGCAAACACCCATTGCTAGGGGCATAAAATCCAGCACATAGCCATCATATATCCATAGAAAAACATTAGCAGTGCAATGGGTTGTATGAAAGAGCTCAGTGAATTCAAACATGGTGTTGTCATAGGATGCCACCTTTATCACAAGTCAGTTTGTGAAATGTCTGCCCTACTAGATATGGCCCAGTCAACTGTAAGTGCTAAGTGTGCAGCTACAAAGTGGTACAGAGTGCAGTTGCTTAGTGCTGAAGCGTATGAAAAATTGCCTATCATCTGTTGAATCATTAAGGTGACCATCCATCCTGATTTTTCAAGGACAGTCCAAAATTTGTGGAGCCTGTCACTCATTTTTCAAAGGACAATTTGGGACATCAATTTTCAGTTCAGTGACATTAGTAACATTCAATCGAGCATAAACATAGTTTCTGTATTGATGGAATGTATGAGTCAATATAGCCAAACATCATATGTATAGGTTCTGCTCCTTGAGGGAAGAATACTTATGCACATAAACCTGACAGGAATACGTTAATTCTTCATGTGCCGACATGGGTTGTCTTAAGGTGCATTATATATTTATTAAATATAAAATATTGAAAAATACTAATAATTAATGTAAATAATTATTTTAGATGTACTAAAATATTCTAAATAATTCATAGAATATATAGATATATTTTAAAGTATCTATAATAATAATTATTAATTATTAATATTTGTTTCAATATTTTATGTTTAATATTTTCATAACGTGCTTAAGATAACTAATTCTTCATGTGCGCTAACCCGACCCTGCGTTAGGCCTAAAACACGCAAACCAATGCGTGTTACGCCTATTTTACATTCCAATGTTCTTCACATAGAAAATAATGTAATTTTTATTATTAAATATATATTATTTTCTATAGATATGTGATAATGTTAATGTAAAATATATATCTATACCTATATATCTATATGAATAGATATATAGGTATTAGGTATATACAAAAAAATATTTATTTAAAATAAAAATAAAAAATGCTAACATTTATGTTTACAGGGGCAGTCAACACCAAAATTTTTGTTGTTTAAAAAGAAAGATAATCCCTTTATTACCCATTCCCCAGTTTTGCATATCCAACACAGTTATAATAATACACGTTTTACCTCTGTAATTATCTTGTATCTAAGCCTCTGTTGACTGCCCCCTTATTTCATTTCTTTTGACAGACATGCAGTTTAGCCAATCAGTGCTCACTCCTAGGTCACTTTACGTGCATGAGCTCAATGTTATCTATATGAAACATGTGAACTAATGCCCTCTAGTGTTCAAAAGGTATTCAGATTAGAGGCAGTCTTCAAGGTCTAAGAAATTAGCATATGAACCTCCTAGGTTTAGCTTTCAACTAAGAATACCAAGAGTACAAAGCAAAATTGGTGATAAAAGTAAATTGGGAAGTTGTTTAAAATTGCATGCCCTATTTAAATCATGAAAGTTTTTTTTGGACTTGAGTGTCCCTTTAAATACAATGAATGCAAAAGAATGAAAATGTATTCAGCATATGGTCTTGAAATGACTTAGTAGTTAAGTGGTTAAACTTAAGACTGTGTACAATTTATTCAAGATTATATTGTTATCCAGTCTAAACTTCCAGCCTGTTTATCAGTTTCTGATATTGCAACAGTAAGTATATTTATACTATGCAGCAGGAACTGATATTGTAGCTGAACCCAGGAACAGCTAAAGATAATGCAGCTTTTAGCCTATACTTAAGAAAAAAAAATATGCCAAGTTCCTTCTGAGCAGTAAATCCCCTTTAAAAATAAGTTGATCTGTATCTATGTTGCATATAATTGCTACTTTTAACGTATGTCCACTTTGTAAGCAGTAGCCAGATGGAGTGTGCTGGTTTGCGTCACATAAACGTCATCCCAACATAGCCTCAAATATAACCTCAGGCCTTGTCATGTGCTTTGTCTCCATCATATTATGTTCAAGGACAAAGCAAATATTAATTATTACCTACAAATGACAGGGCACTTCACTGAGAACTCTCGCTTGTACCTTTGTGAAATTTTAATATAGAAACTGAACGCTTTAATAATAATGAAATGCTTACAGCAGAGTTCCAGCATATTAGATTTAAACACACTTAAAGGGGCAATCTAGTTAAAATTAAACTTTCATGATTCAGATAGAGCATGCAATTTTAAACAACTTTACAATTTACTTTTATCAGCAAATTTGGTTTGTTCTCTTGGTATTCTTAGTTGAAAGCTAAACCTAGGTAGGTTCATATGCTAATTTATAAGATCTTGAAGGCTGCCTCTTATCTGAATGCATTTGACAGATTTCACAGCTAGAGGGCATCAGTTCATGTGTGCCATATAGATAACATTGGGCTTATTCTTGCGCTAACCGGCAAGCGCAAAAAGCCGGTTAGAATATCGCTCACACGTTCACGTAGTTCCCAGTAGAAGTCACTGGAGAAAAAACACCCCACTCTCGTGCTAACCAGATCGCATTTTCTCATTTGCACTAACCCAACATGAAAATATGAATATTTCACATTCTAATGTTCTTCAGATACAAGAATATGTTCTATTTATTCATAAATAAATATTTCTATATATATATATATGATGGTATTTTGGTACAATATTGATATATATATACATTATTATATATAGGTATAGATATATACATACACACATATATATATATATATATATATATATATATATATATATATATATAGGTATATATAATTAGAAATACATAGAAAATATTCTGCTATGTGCAGAACATTGGAATGTCAAATATTTACACTAAATACACAGTATAACACTTTATTAAATATGAATATTGCTTAAATATGCTTTTACATGTTTTCATCTACTTAACTGCAAAGGGCTCCAAGACACTTCTATATATATATTCTATATGTGTGTATCTACCCAAGTGTTAAACCAAAAATGGTCCGTCTCCTAAGTTTACATTCCTGCCTTTTCAAATAAAGATACAAAGAGAACAAAGTAAAATTGATAATAGGAGTAAATAAGAAAGTTGTTTAAAATTGCATGCTCTATCTGAATCATGAAAGAAAAATATTGGGTTACATATCCCTTTAATGTCTTTTGCGTGCCTTTTTTTTTTCTCCTAACACCTACGACCTAATATTTTTGACCCCTTATTACTTTTTTGTGCAATTTTTTTTTTAAATAATTTTTATTAGAGGGTATAAAATTATGAGTGTAACTGTACTTTGTAATGTATTTTGTGCAACTTTTATGTTTTGCAAAACAGTTAACCAGAACTAAAATTGCAATTGCGCTCAAGCGACCACATTTATTTTGAACTTGTAATACCAGCGGTAAGCCTGACGAGAGCAAACCTCTGCGATAAACCCTTTTTGCGCTCCACTCATAATCTGGCCCATTGTGTTTTGGGGATTGAGTGCTGTAAATACATATACAGAATGTTTGGCTATGACTTTGTGAAAGTTCATCTTCCGGCCAATTAAAGGATTGGCAGATTATCAAACATCCTTAATGCTTCTCTGCCAGTATTCCATATCTAAACATGTTTTTAGTTGTATAAAATTCAAAAGAAACATTTCCTGGTAGCTGCACTTTTTATGCTGTGTTCATCACCCTGTGTATAATGTTTCTGGTAAAGATAAAGCCTTGGTTAAAAAAAGCAAAAAGTGTTACTGGTCAAATCCTGACCTCATGTATTATGTGTTTTACTGTAAATATGTGTTCATTGGTGTTTTAATTCAACAAAGTTCTTAATTAAGTAAAGTATGTTCAAAACAATTTAAGATGCATATACAGTATGTGTTTATATTTGTATGTGTGTATGTATGTGTATGTATGTGTGCATATGTATGTGCACACATACATCAATACATACTCATACATTCATAAACACATACAAATTTACACACACACACACACACACATATATATATATATATATATATATATATATATATATATATTTTTATATATGTATATATTTATATATACACCTTTGAGCCCTACCCAGTCAAACACCTTGTCATTTACCATATCCCTTTAAAACTAAATACATATTTTTGAATAATAAACATAAATTTTACATTTAGTATGTGTATATATATATATATATATATATATATATATATATATATATATATAAATAAAAAATATATATATATACTGTATATATATATATATACTGTCAGTGCAGTTCTTCATTTTAACATGTATTACGTGTTTTGTTATACTTTTATTCTAGCTCTAACACTTTACTTCAGGTCTCAAGTCATGATAAATAGTTAAAATAGCACTGTTCACTCAGAAGAAATGTTTTATACATATATATATATATATATATATATATATATATATATATATATATATATAGTAAAACAGGGGCCGATTTATCATTGGTCTGTCCAACATGATCCGCTCAGCGGATCTTGTCCCACAGACATCGATGAATGCTGACAGCATACTAATATGAAATTGAGAAAAAATTCCCAAAGTAACTAGTAGCGCCAACATATACTGATAATATTATCAAAAAGCACACATAAATAAACCACATCAATTAAAGTGCCAGAATAAATGAAATTGTGCTGAAAAATAATCCTAAAATATAATAATAAAACGCAGTGTGTCTTGAATTCAATATAATAAAAAAAGTTCAAAAAGTGATAAATGTTCCATCACACAAAAAGCGGTGTTCTTCAACACAAAGCTGCTCCTCTTCAAACGATACAACATTGTCCCCAATACAAAAGGGCAGAGTGATCTATAAAGAGATAAAAGAGGGCACTCCAATGGTAAAGTATTTCTCGATGACCATAGACAATATTAAAGAGTATGTGCACAATACTCACAAACACGATGCACTCAGCAGTGCAATTGAAGCAGGCTGAACTCTCAGAGTTGTTCAGCTAACTCGCAACCCAGCTTAACACCTCCACTGCTCTCTCCACCCTTGAACGGCACCACTACAGTTCCCACAAATCACAGAGTCAAGCAGGATCAATTGGTCAAATTACCCCAAAGATTAAACAGAGGATAACTGGACGCTCACAGTGTATATAAAACAAATACAATTTATTCACAACGCGTTTCTCAGTACATGACTATTTCATCAGATGATAAAATATATATATACAAGTGAGCTTAAATACCTGACTTTCTTGGCTTGTTCATCAAACTATTGCGCATGTCCAAAGGGGGATGGTCTCTTACTACCATTATGATTGGGCCATTGTAACACTCCCATAACCAATAGCATGGTCTGTTTACTGTTGGCATTTACCATTGCACAAGCAGTTCTTGTGAACTGCTTGTGCAATGCCGCCCCTTGCAGATTAGCATCCAATCGGCCACTAGCAGGGGGTGTCAATTGATTGCTGTCTGCCGCTCAGAGCAGGCGGACCAGTTAAGGAGCAGCGTTCTTAAGACCACTGCTTCTTAACTGCTGTTTCCAGCGAGCCTGAAGGCTCGCACGGAAACAGGGGCATCAGGGGCCCTTGATAATTCAGCCCCATAGACTGCATTTACTGGATTTGTGATAAAATAATACATTTATTTTGGTATATCATGGTGACCAATTCCTTTAAATTAAGCGTTAGAAAGTTAAGTGCATACATACATCTGTGGATGTGTAGCTAAATCAGTTTAAACTCCTATGTGTAGGTGTCGTGTATACCCAATGTGTGTACAACTTTTGTGTAAATAACTTAATTATTGTTGTAGTACAGATATATAGACAATCTGTTTTTTGTGTGGAAAGGGGGTTCACAGGCGCTTGATGAATGGATCGAATAACTCAATGGTTTGGAATCTCCCATTAGATTCAAGTTACAGAAGGACGTGAACCAAATTGATTTCTTGGATCTAAGGATCTATAAGAAGGATAATAAACTGGCAACAACCCTGTTCACCAAACCAACAGACAGAAACTCATTACTCTATGCAACCAGTAACCCCCCCCCCCCACACACACAAAGGACTATCATTAAAGGGACAGTCAACACCAGAATTTTTGTTGTTTTAAAAGATAGATAATCCCCTTATTACCCATTCCCCAGTTTTGCAAAACCAACACTGTTATATTAATACACTTTTTATTTCTGTGACTAACTTGTATCTAAACATCTTCTGACCGCCCCTAATCACATGACTTTTAGTTATTATCTATTGACTTGCATTTTAGCCAATTAGTGCAGTGTCTGCTACTAGCCACGGGCGTGCTCACAATGCTATCTATATGGCCTACATGAGCTTGCTCTCCCATGCTGTGAAAAGTAAATAAAATAGAGGCAGTCTTCAAGCGCTTAGAAATTATCATATGCACCTTCCTAGGTTTGCTTTCAACTAGAATACCAAGAGAACAAAGCAAAATTGTTGATAAAAGTAAATTGGAAAGTTGTTTAAAATTACATGCCATATTCGAAAAATTAAAGTTTTTTTTGGACTTGACTGTCCCTTTAAAGAGGACCAGTCAACACTGTAGATTTGCATAATCAACAAATGCACAATAAGAATACAATGTAATAGCACTTAGTTTGAACTTCAAATGAGTAGTAGATTTTTGGTAAATAAATTGCAAAGTTATGTCTATTTCCACTCCCCCTGTATCATGTGACAGTCATCAGCCAATCACAAATCCATATACGTATATGCTGTGAAGTCTTGCACATGCTCAGTAGGAGTTGGTGACTCAAAAAGTATAAATATAAAAAGACTGTGCACATTTTGTTAATGGAAGTAAATTTGAAAGTTGTTTAAAATTGCATGCTGTATCTGAATCATGAAGTTTAATTTTGACTTGAGTGTCCCTTTAAGTCCCATATTACCAGAGTCACTAGGAACAACTCAGAGGAAGAAAATAAAGCAATACAGCTACAAATAATGTCTGAGAAATTTCAACAGCTAGGGTACAAACAACAGATGATCAACAAGGTCATAAGCAAAGTAATGGAACAGAGCAACAAAGAACATACCCAGATTGACAAAGCCATCACTAACCACAGACTGGTATTTACAACAACGTATAACAATGAAAAACATGATCTGGCAAGGCCCATGTGCAATAAATGGGAAATCCTCCAAACAGATCCAGCTCTGCTATTTAAGAAAATGGAACCCCCATCATGGGTTACAGAAAGGGGAAAAACATTCGGGACCTGATGATGCTCACCGACCCCAGTCACTGCTACAGTAAGGATAAATAGGCTAAAAACAACCAGGATTGGATGTTTTTGCTGCAGTGATTGTACCACCTGCAGTGGCATGATCGCATGCAGAAACTTCAGACACCGACATAAAAACTAGAGGTTTGAAATCAGGCATTTGCTTATATGCACAAAAACCTATGTAGTATACCTACTGAGCTGTTGCTGTGGTTTGTTTTATGTGGGTTAAACTATGGATCATTCCAGAAAACGAATGGCTAATCACTGATCAGCTATAAGGATGCCACTAAAGAATGGGGAAACAGAACAGCCAGTAGCAAGACATTTCCTCACAGCAGAGAAAGATAAATTCAAGTAAAGGGGGAACTCCAAAAAGATGGTATAGCAACTTAACAGGGAAAGGTTGTACTCTACAGCCAATCCCAGAGGGTAAAAATCAAAGAAAACAAAAGTTAAGTGTGCATAAAACTAGCAAACTAAACAGTAAGGATATGCAAATAAAATATCTCATATGTAAAAGATTATCTCTGATAAAAAAGGGGCATGAGTCAAAAGAAAGTATATGATATAAATAATACTTAAAAACAGAATAAAAAACAGGCAAATACTTAATTAAACCACCGGTGGTAAAACAATTTTAAAAAATCAGCACATATAAGTGTATGTGCTCATATACATATGATACTCTCCAGGTAAATAAAGAATCAAAGAACAAATCCACAGTTCATTTCAGCTTGTTTGAACTCTTGTGGCAATACTTCTGTAAAAGAGATATTGCAAACTTGACAACAAATGTTTGTTCTGTAGGGCAATATGTAAAGCAGCTGAATTACCACATCCACACTTCTAGTAGATAAGAGGAGACTTACAGAAGACTTGATGGATTACCTCTATTAAGCGCTCACCCGGTACATTGGAACTTTGAGGGACAGAACGAGTAATTTCACTGCCTCAGACCTAGCCGTTGTCCTTAGGTGAAAACCGGATGCTGCAACTTCGGTGTCCACACTCAGTGTGTGCTTGGGATTCCTGTGTCTGTATAATACCTCACCTGACCTCCTCGAGTCAATCACAATACTCAAAAAACATAGCTTTTCCCCGGACAAACAGAGCGCTCTGTATCACCAAGTGGGGAATTTGTTTACACAGATTCAGCTGATTCAGCAGTACATCTACGCGTTTCAGCCTGGTAGTGGCCTTTATCAAGATAGAGTCTGCTTCCCAATTATTCTATTTATAGCATTTTTTTCAAAAGTGGGAGTGATATTCAAGCCCTAATTGGTTTCAAGAGACATATTATTTCATTATCCCATGTATTCTTTTACCAATATTGATTTGTGAGAAACAATGTCAAATAGGGTTTGGAGAGTCTATGTTAACAATTGTTATTATACACTAAAAAGATCAAACACAATCGTTTGGGGTGAAAGATATAGTGTCTCAATTTACTGATAGAGTGTTACCCCTTTTTTTAAAACAAGTGACAGAAATAATCTAGTGAAAAAGAAAGGAGAAAATCAAGGAAAGATTAAGGAAAAAAGAGAATATATATATATACTGTATATATATATATATGGAAAAAGAAAACAGCACTCTCTGGTCTTAACAGCAAACAATCAATTTATTCCGTAACGTTTCGGGGAATGCGCCCCATCATCAGAACAACAAGATACAAGTGAACCAAACATTTATACACACATAAACCCCTCCCCCAGTGCAAAAAAACGCCAAACATTGTCGCCAAGGCAACCAACTAGTAACAACTGTCAATAAGCATAATAAGCAATTAGTTACACTTTTGATTTAACATCAATGAGTCATTTTAAAATGTTATGATGGAACCACATAATGACCTATTGTCATAGACATATATTGAACCAGCCCCTAGACTGATAGTATGTAAGCCACAATATAAAACATCAAATAATAAAACCGGATCTGCACCTGTATGGGCCCCTGCAAGGGAAAAGCAGATAATGGATACAATTGACATAGATGCCCTCCTAACAATGTGATTAACATGACACATAGCCATCAAGTGCTAGAAGAATACATAAGTGCATGCCCTAATATATAGACCCCTCGTATCATCATACATGCTACAAGTCCTAATCCTAATAGGCACCGCGCTTGATCGGGGTATACTGCACAAGTAGAGGCATCGCTAATTACGTACATTTCTGATCCTAATAGCGCACCAACATACCCCCAGAATTTGTAGCTAAGGACAAAATGTTACTGTTAGGTGTCCCCTTCAGGGGGTAAGTGTCAGTGCAGGCCAAAGCCTGGGGCCTAGTGTACCACCTGAGGCATATGTAGATTACCTGATAAGGGCCCCTTAGAATGACTCAGACCACGCAGCATTATGATCGAAAGCCAATTCTGTTTATTTCACAGTGCAAGCCTTTCTTATAGTAACATACAGGGTTAAGGGGATGACACGTTAGGACCGCGTCATCTTACACAGTTGTACAGAGCAATTTACAAGGAAAAACTGGAACATGAGTTTCTCATAACAATAATTACATGGTCATAACAAACTACCATCTGCGGAGACAACAAGGTCGCTGGACCATCTTATTGATAGAACATTCTTCTGGGCGTGCGGCCAGGGACTTTCTACAAGGCTAACCGGCTAAGGAAAATACAATAGCAAGCATATATTTCTCACTACAGAATGAACCATTATAATAAAAGTATAATCATTACAAAATGGCTGCGGGGAACAAGAAGGCTGTCGTCAGGTTCATACTACCCCTAACATGCCATCCTTTTATTCTAACAGAATAACATAAAAATAGACAGGCATAGAAAATTAGTAAAGCCTTATATTATGGTAACAGAACTCTATAAAAATACTAAAAAGAAAAATATTCCTATGTCGTGATATACTTTTATAGGCTAATTGTCACTGCATATAGGTACAGTCCCTCCAATACCTTCCATCTATCCTCCAGCCTTCCCAGAACTACCGGTCTACCGGCACAGAGACCCAACCAGCCCCCCATCTACCCCCAAACAATGCTGCATCGTCTATCTCTCCACCTGCATTTCTAGCACCCCCCAATATGTCCAACAGTTCCTTTTCCACAGTAAAGCATGACATAACAACAGCACAACTGTCTCTAGGTGGCCTCTGATCACTTTAAGAACATTCTTTGTCCATTTGAGAGCGCTGCACCTTGACACTTTGCTATAATACAGTTCTCCAACAGTTCATTTGCAGTAGGGGTGCTTATCCACGGTTCTTCCGCAGGGAGATACTGGAAATCTGATGGTTTGTTCATGGGGTAGACAAGGCAACCAGTGGATACCCATGGCAAGCAGACACTCGAGTCACAGGGAGTCTAGGAAGCAAACAGAAACAGTACAGGATGAGTACACACCAGAATACAATCACAATTATGTCCAAATAAAACGTCACTTTCATCCTATGTCATTTAAAATCAAACAAAACATTGTTGATATATAATACAAACTAAATACATTGATATTTCTCAGAGAATAATTTACAACTTCTCTATACACTTTTAAATGTTACTTCATGAATACTAAGCAAGTGAAAACCTGTCAGACTTCATCAAGGGCCTGAATGGTTATGCTAAAACTTATGCTAAGGCCTGCCCTGTAGTAAGAATGGAAAAAAGAAAACAGTCAATAAAAATAAATGAATTTCTTTACACTGTCACTTTGAACTTCTAAAAAGAAAAGAACCTCATGTTGCTTTATTCTGGATGGCTGCTATCTATAATGTTTATAATTCTCCAACCATGATCCTAATATTCAACAATCTCATCTGATATAAGCACTACTAGTTTACTAATTATTTTATACAACCTAAATTCTCTCACACTCCTGTATGAGGAAAGCATACAAACAGAACATCATTTAAAACTACAAGCTCTTTTAAAGGTAAACACATCTTTATGGTAAGAATTACTCTCTTTGACAAACATCAGGAATGACCAAATTCACTTTGCAGATACCATACTAATTAATAAAAGGGAAAAATACATTTGCTTTCATAAACTATAATTATGCTATTCCCTGAACAAACATTTCTCTGTATATTTACTATAAACTTCTAGCTTAGACGTGTCCTCCTTATGTTCTAAAGGGTGAAGGGTCTAAAATATTATGCTATGTTGCAGCATTTTCCTTAAACATATTTTCTTATACTCAGTGGGCCATTCAATAGGGTACAATACTGTGAAGTTCACAGTTACCTTTATCTAAAAATTACTATGTTAAGCACATAAACTACAATGTGCACTAATACCAATGAAGCATATGATTTCTTATACCCAATATGATCAATAAAAATAAAACAAATACAAGAAAATACAAAACAAGCAATATAAGGAATGGAGTTAAAACAATACTCCCCTAATTTAATTGGTTGACCCTGTAACAGCATAACAGGACCTCCATATCGAGCGGTAAGGCACAGTCCAGAGAAGGATAGTCTTTATGTCCCGAAGACACACATCAGAGGAAACAGTCATGGATTACCCAGAGTCCAGTTCTGGGGCTGGTACCAGCATGCAAAGCAAATAATGGATCCAAAGATAGTTCAACAACTTTTACTGCAGTATGGTGGTTAAAACAAGCTTGACAAAAGGTCTTTCATCTTTATCTTTTCTTTCTTTAAAGGTTTACTTGCTTTCAATCTTGAATCTTTTGAAGAGTGCACTTATGGAATTTTGCCTGTACAGATTTTACCTAATTATAGAAACTCAAAAATAATTCAGTTAGTGTGTTTCAATCTCTGAAGACAGCTTCATGATCTCATCCTGCAAATACAAATATAGTGTTAAGAACCAAATAGAAAAATAAAACATTTTAGGCATCTGAAATTAACACAATAACATTGTACGAGGAGATTCAAAACGTTTTAGGTTCACCTCCTAAAAACAATCACCCCCATTACATAAAGATATTCATCAATACTCATCAATACTTCCCCCCATGTTTGCGTGAAACATCTCATGTGACACGCAAACACAAGATAACAAGAAACTAAACGCAAAGCATGCACTCCACTCATGCAGAGACACTGCTCGATAGCAAGCAAAATGACATACACTTCACACTTCAATATGCTGTCCATACAGCACGCTTCCACACGTATTCACAAAAGAGAAAAACATAACAAACAAACAGTGAAAACCAATCGTTCTTGTCTTTCACAAAACAAAACATTAGCTGCTGACACAAATTTCAAACAACCACAATTAACTTAGAATGCAACACATATTCTGACATTCACTGGAATGCAACACTCTCAGAACACTATAAACAATTAAAAACATCCACTATGTACAATCACGGCAGATGCACAAGAAACTTCAGTTGCAGATTATACAAATAAAATTGCGCTTATTTGGGAACGATCAGATAACCACGGTAGCCACTGTTAAAGGGACATTGTAGGATAAATGAAAATTTCATTATTCAGATAGGACTTTTAATTTTCACCAACCTTCCTAGATTAAACCAAACATAGGTAGGCTCATATGCTAATTTTTTAAACCTTTGAGGACTGCCTCTTATCACAGGCTGTATAAATCTTATTACAACCCCAAGATACAAAATACACGTAAGCCATATAAATAAAACCAAAACTGTGATCAGATAAATTAGCAAGTTATATAAATACAGTAGAATCAGATAAAATGTGCATCATTTGTTTGCTGACCCCTATTGCCTTAATTAGGGGTGTTTATTTGTAGACACCTTATAGACCACGGCTTAGCTGTTAAGCAGCAATCAAAGTCATTGCAATAATAGTGGTAGACTAGTTAATAACCAAATAACTATATATATTTTAAAGTGTCACTGAAATCACTTCATTAAATAATATTTCATTTATTCATTGAACGCAGTGGGGGTTATTTTAAATAACAAAGAGTTATATCCGTGAGATACAGTTTGACAGCCACAGAAATAAAATTATCATTTTTAAGAAATATTCTGTGACAGAATATAACATAAATACTTGTTTCTTTGTAGTGAGCAATTTATAGTTATCATTTTTTATAACATATAACACCAGTACTGCCGCTTTAAATGTAAAGTGCAAATTGTTCTCTCTGCAACAAAGCCAAACAGAGAAACTTTATTTTTTTTTTTTTTTAAAGAAAAGCAAAACATGCACAGTGTTATCATTCTTCTCAAGGATAGTGAGGCAAGCTCAAAGTTTCATTTCTACTTAAAGGAGAAACACTGTTTACTGCTTAAAAATATAAAATTCACACTAAAACTTGATAAATGCTAATTAGTTTAACCACAACAAAATGATTGGATTTAACGTTGTATATAATTTGATATTCACCATTCTGCAGCTCTCCAGCCAAATATAATCAATTGCATATAACACAAAAATAAGCTTTCTACAAAAGAATACTAATACAATTTCCCCTTTAAATTATTCCCAATGATCCTTATAATAAAAAAATGCATACTGACGTTCATTAAATAGCCTAAACAAGCATAAGAAGCATAAGAACGCACTCACAGTGGGATGCAGGCTAGTTAAAGGGACATTTCAACCAAACTAAAAATAATCTTAAATTGAAACTGCTAACACAGTGAAATATACTAGTGTTAGGCTTACAGTAAACCTCATTGTCTTTTATGTAAATATTCCCTTAAATTCTCAGATGTTATATCAGTTTGACTGTATCCCTTTAAATATTTTCTCTCCTGTTTTTCCTCGTTTTTTTTTTTTTTTCTGTCCGCTAGTCTCACGGATCCCTACATTAAAATTGTAGACAACTTATCACTTCAGTTTGCATTACAGAGAGAATTAAGTCATGCTGCAAAAAGAAATATCTTCTATCTGAACAGCAGATTTAAAATAAATATATACAAAGAAAGGTCTCTTAAAATATATTTATTATCTAAAATTCAACCCATTGCAATCAACTGTGTTTTGAAAGCATAAAATTGACAATACATTAATAGCAACACCTTGTCACAGTGGACTGTCCCTTTAAGGACTAACCATTCATCACGTAAATTACATATGTATATCCTAACCATAATTTAGGCTGCTTGTATGATTTACCACACAAATTTCACCTCTGTACTGTAGCATGCCCTGCAGATTAATTAACTTGCAACAAAAACGGACGCACTTTTAAATAAACTTTCAATTACAGCTTATAACTATATGTCATTGGGTGCACCAACTCTGTGCACAGACCTTACAAATACAACATACGTTAACCCATTAATCATACCAGAAACAGTTTCATATTTACCAGAGCGTGACAAAAAATCACACACACCATCGCACTTTCAAAGCCGTTACTTCACTTACAAAAACAATATCATATCTTTACATGCCGCCACACAATTATCACTTAAAACGACAACTGCATATGAATACCACATACTAAAAACATGCTGGTGACTTTGAAATACAGTTACATAAAATAACATTACCAAATATCTTCTAAAAACGCAGAGCAGAGAAACAGAAAGAAACATTATTACAACGATACAGACACACACAAGCTCATTTCATCTCGCATGCCAAAGATTCACTCCCTTTTTTCCTTTCTCAGAAAAGCATCTATTTCATAGCGTACGACATACATATATATATATATATATATATATATATATATATATATATATAAAAAACACTAGATTAACTTTTCACCACGTCCAAAATGTATTTTTTTCCGAAACCCCGCAAAATGGCCATTTTTTGCACGGCTTGAGACAATCATTTTCAAATAATACATTCTGTTTTTGGTTTAAAGTAAATCTGTTACACTCATACCACAGTGAGAACCTACAGACCATCACACATTATGCATCTCAATATACACAATTTCATTTTTGTTACAGCAAGCAAACAAAAAAAATCTTACAAACGAAGCTGCTGTAACAGGTTTCTTTTCTTTTTTTTTTTCTTTCGATCTATGTGCGCGCTCAGTGGTGGCCCCCCTTCTTTGCCTGCTACATTCTTTTAACACAGAGATTTTTCTATCACACAGCAGTACTCACTGACAGTGTTTTAAAAATATTTCTGTCTTTTGCAGAAACTATTAACTCTCTTTTTCTTTTACCTTATACATGTCATTTTCTCTGTGCATTCTTATCAATAAGCAGTTCCCATTTCTCAATACAATAATAGCCACAATAATAACATGCACAGCCACTTAATATTTTCTACGCACAGCATCATTTTATATAGCAGCAAAAGCAAGCATCAGATATCAACATGAGCTTCAGGTGGGTAACAAAACTCTATTATGGGAATGAATATGGGAAACTTCAACACACGTGAGACTCACTCACTGCCAAGTTGCCCGGGGGACCTTATCTTAAAAAATCCTCCCGTCGACTGGCATACATATATTACTTGCGCGCTTATCACAGACAGGACTCACAATACCTGTCGTGTCCCAGCACAGGACTGATTACCTGTCTGGAGGGGTATCACAACTGCCGGCAGGACTCTAACCTCCGCAAACCTGTGCTTCAACCACAGGAACCCCTTTAACCCTTTATCATATATTATCAACACCTATTACCAGACTAAATTTAGGTTCAAATTCACAGAAGGAAAGCATGGTAAAAGCACTCATACTTACGCACTGCGAATCCCACAAACTGACGCCAAAACTGTTAGGTGTCCCCTTCAGGGGGTAAGTGTCAGTGCAGGCCAAAGCCTGGGGCCTAGTGTACCATCTGAGGCATATGTAGATTACCTGATAAGGGCCCCTTAGAATGACTCAGACCACGCAGCATTATGATCGAAAGCCAATTCTGTTTATTTCACAGTGCAAGCCTTTCTTATAGTAACATACAGGGTTAAGGGGATGACACGTTAGGACCGCATCATCTTACACAGTTATACAGAGCAATTTACAAGGAAAAACTGGAACATGAGTTTCTCATAACAATAATTACATGGTCATAACAAACTACCATCTGCGGAGACAACAAGGTCGCTGGACCATCTTATTGATAGAACATTCTTCTGGGCGTGCGGCCAGGGACTTTCTACAAGGCTAACCGGCTAAGGAAAATACAATAGCAAGCATATATTTCTCACTACAGAATTAACCATTATAATAAAAGTATAATCATTACAAAATGGCTGCGGGGAACAAGATGGCTGCCGTCAGGTTCATACTACCCCTAACAGTTACATAATATAATAATAGCGTACCCAATATACAGGGAGAGGAAAGCACCGCACGGAATACTAGCCAGTCGCCCGTATGGGGTAAGTGTCAGCACCGTAGTTGTCAAGATGCGCATGCATATCAGGATAAGTAGCCACTCCCCCAGTCCATCATAATGGGATAACCCAATAGGTCGGGATCGACAGTCCCCTATCTCCATAGGCACACTAAGGGGTCAATGAACGAGTGATATCATAGAGCAAGTGGGAACATATACACGATACCCAGATACATATAATTAAAGTATTACAAGGTATGGTAGTGTAACAGGGGTCACAGCACGGAATGTTGCGCAAGAAATAACAAAGTAAAATGCACACCCGGTACAACCGCTCAAGGTTACATGTATTCTACCCCGGTCAAACTAAAATGTCAACAAGGAGACCGAATAGAAACGCCTATGTTAGTACCAATAAACAGTGAATAGCATACTGAACCTCCATCGGTATGGGCTAATGGGTGGTCACATCAGGCTATGGACCTGTACGGCAGCAAAAATGGGAGAAAATAGGACAAAGTGGGAAAAAGAGGACCCTGATATGCCCTTATGCAACTCACTAGATACTCACATATTAAACAGTTCAGGAACATAAATACATAGTATGATAGCCCCATACCTGTAAGAGACATATTGGATAATGCAAGGAACATGAAGCTAGCACAATCATCTGTATAATGGCCAAGCAGCTAGTATGCAGGGGGAACACAACCTATGTACATCAATAAGTAACATGCTGGCTAACATATAGATCCTAACTCAAAACAAACAGCACTGGGCACAGATCTACAAGCATATGGGGTCACCGTTAGTCCTATCATGCACCTGATTAACAGTATGGTTCCAGTTCAAACAGTCAATGAGGCACCATCATTTATTTGATATCCTTACAGGAAGCAATGCCTGTCAATCCCCATATTAAGGCCTTTGGGGTGAACGGTGTCCAATTTATATATCTATTCCGCCTCTTTCTGAAGTAGTAATGTATCTCGATCTCCCCCCCGGGGTAGTGGGGGGACGTGGTCAATCAATTTAAACCTAAGATCTGCCACAGAGTGGCCATTCTCCATGAAGTGTCTAGCCACCGGTTGGTCACTCTTTCCCTTATCAATAGCAGTGCGGATGGCACTTCTGTGGTTCGCCATCCTCTTCTTTATATCGTCAGAGGTTTTTCCTATGTAAAATAGGCCACAGCTGCAGTTCAACATGTAGATAACAAATTTAGTTGTGCAAGTGAGATAGTACTTGATCTTATAGCTCTTATTTGTGTGTGGGTGCCCAAACTGCCTGCATTGGAGCATGGCATGGCACGTAACGCAGCTAGGGCACTTGAATTATCCTTTTTTGGTAATCGGCATCACCTTACTGTAGCTGTTGATAGGATCAGTCCTCATCAAAATATCCTTCAGGTTCCTACCTCTTTTATACCCGATCCTGGGGGGTCCATACCCCCGATAAGGCAATGATGGATCCGATTCCACAATATCCCATTTTTCTTTCAGAGTTTCCCCCAATGTCTTGGTGTTGGGAGTGTATGCCGTAATGAAGTTGATCCTTTTCTGGTTGTCTCTACCAGTGATTTTCGCATTCACCTGAGTTCTAGCCTCTTTGATTATCTGGCCACTGTATCCCCGGTTGGTGAATCTGTCCTCCATTTCTTTCAATTGAATATCCCGTTTAGTTTCAGAAGTATTGTTTCGAATCACCCTTAGCATCTGTGCTTTAGGGATAGCTTTAATAAGCAATCTTGGATGAAAGCTAGAAGCGTGCAAAAGCGTATTGCGATCCGTTTCTTTCTTGAATAGTGTAGTGCCAAGGCCGTGCCCTCCTTGTAAATTCTTAAGTCTAGGAAGTCCACTTCAGTGTAGCTTGAGACTTCTTTTAGTTGAACCTGGCCTCCTGCCTTATTCAAGGTATCCACCCAGTCACTGAATGTCTCTATTGTGCCTCTCCAGACAATGATGATGTCATACATATAGCATTTGTAGAAAAGTATCTGTTTGTGTTCGTATACTTTAAAGACCCTTTCCTCCACATGCTCCATGAAGAGATTAGCAAACGCAGGGGCCATATTCGAGCCCATTGCTGTGCCCATGAGCTGGAGGTAGAGCCTCTTTTCGAACTTAAAGTAGTTCAATTTCAAACACAAGGATAGGAGTTCAATAATGAAGCCAATTGGTGGACCCACATAAGGGCATTTCTCCAGGCATTTAGTAATAATTTCCATGCCCGATTCGTGGGGGATGATGGTGTAGAGACTTGCCACGTCAAGGCTGGCCAGCACATCACCTGGCTGTATATCAGTCAACTTAGTTAGATAAGTAAAAAGTATTGATGAGTCCCGCAGGTATGATCGCATGTTCAATACCAAAGGTTGAAGTATGGAATCAACAAAAGTTGCCAGGGGTTGGAGCAAAGAACCCCGGGCTGAGACAATTGGGCGTCCTGGTGGGTTTATCAGCTGTTTATGAATTTTAGGCAGTGTGTATAATATTGGTCTGACAGGATAATCAGTAGTCAGCCAGTCCTTAGTAATAGTGTCAATCCAATCCATTTGTGCTGCATGGCCAATCATGGAATCAATTTGAGATTTGTAAGTGACCGTGGGGTCGCAGGGCAACGCCTTGTAGGTAGATGTATCCGACAGTTATCTGTCAATCTCTTTCTTGTAATCCTGATAGTCCTGTAATACCACTGCTCCATCTTTGTCCGCTGGGCGTATGACAATTGAGGTGTCATTCTTCAGAGAGTGCACAGTCTCCCAATCACTAGATGTCATGTTGTTTCTAGTTCGTGTCTGGTTACTCTCACCCAGTCTCTGTTGGATGATTCGGGGTGTAGGTTCTGATGCTAGGATTGGTGGTAGGTGGATCAAAAGAGCTGGGCTTTTTAAATGGGTGTCTGTTTTCATCCAAAGTCTTTGCTTGAAAGAAATCGCCCAGTTTAAGTTGTCTCTGAAAGCGCATAGTATTGATATACGTAGTAAAGTCATTTGATGTGGTGGTGGGGACAAAGGAGAGGCCTTTCATCAGCACTCGCCGTTCATGTTCGTTCAATATATGATTGCTGAGGGTTTGGTTCAAGTGTATCATGTTGGTCTGATGAAGGGGAGCATTTTACCGAATAAATTGATTATTTGCTGTTAAGACCAGAGAGTGCTGTTTTCTATTTCCATATACCCTATCATACTCTAGCACCCTGGCACCTGGAGAACTGTTCGTGAGAGTGCACCTGCCTTATGCTGTTTATATATATATATATATATATATATATATATATATATATACATACAGTATCTCACAAAAGTGAGTACACCCCTCACATTTTTGTAAATATTTTATTATATCTTTTCATGTGACAACACTGAAGAAATGACACTTTGCTACAATGTAAAGTAGTGAGTATACAGCCTGTATAACAGTGTAAATGTGCACTCCCCTCAAAATTACTCAACACACAGCCATTAATGTCTAAACCGTTGGCAACAAAAGTGAGTACACCCCTAAGTGGAAATATCCAAATTGGGCCCAATTAGCCATTTTCCCTCCCCAGTGTCATGTGACTCATTAGTGTTACAAGGTCTCAGGTGTGAATGGGGAGCAGGTGTGTTAAATATGGTGTTATCGCTCTCACACTCTCTCATACTGGTCACTGGAAGTTCAACATGGCACCTCATGTCAAAGAACTCTCTGAGGATCTGAAAAAAATAATTGTTGCTCTACATAAAGATGACCTAGGCTATAAGAAGATTGCTAAGACTCTGAAACTGAGCTGCAGCATGGTGGGCAAGACTAAACAGTGGTTTCAAAGGACAGGTTCCACTCCAAAAAAGGCCTCGCCATGGTTGACCAAAGAAGTTAAGTGCGCATGCCCAGCATCATATCCAGAGGTTGTTTTTGAAAAATAGACATATGAGTGCTGCCAGTATTGCTGAAGAGGTTGAAGGGGTGGGGGGTCAGCCTGTCAATGCTCAGACCATACGCCGTACAAGCATCAAATTGGTCTGCATGGCTGTAGAAGTCTCTTCTAAAGATGATGCACAAGAAAGCCTGCAAACAATTTGCTGAAGACAAGCAGACTAAGGATATGGAACCATGTCCTGTGGTCCGATGAGACCAAGATAAACTTATTTGGCTCAGTTGGTGTCAAGCGTGTGGCGGCAACCAGGTGAGGAAACAAAGACAAGTGTGTCTTGCCTACAGTCAAGCATGGGGGTCAGGTGTTATGGTCTGGGCCTGCATGAGTGCTGCCGGCACCCTGGGAGCTACAATTCATTGAAGGAACCATGAATGTCAACATGTATTGTGACATACTGAAGCAGAGCATGATCCCCTTCTTTTCGGAGACTGGGCCACAGGGCAGTATTCCAACATGATAATGACCCCAAACACACCTCCAAGACGACCACTACCTTGCTAAAAAAATCTGAGGGTAAAGGTGATGGACTTGCCAAGTATGTCTCCAGACCTAAACCCTATTGAGCATCTGTGGGGCATCCTCAAACGGAAGGTGGGTGAGCGCAAGGTCTCTAACATCCACCAGCTCCGTGATGTCATCATGGATCAGTGGAACAGGACTCTAGTGGCAACATGTGAAGCTCTGGTTAACTCCATGCCCAAGAGGGTTAAGGCAGTGCTGGAAAATAATGGTGGCCGCACAAAATATTGACACTTTGGGCCCAATTTGGACATTTGTACTTAGGGGTGTACTCACTTTTGTTGCCAATGGTTTAGACATTAATGGTTGTGTTTTGAGTTATTTTGAAGGGACAGCAAATTTACACTGTTATACAGGCTGTACACTCACTACTTTACATTGTAGCAAAGTGTCATTTCTTCAGTGTTGTTACATGAAAAGATATAATAAAATATTTACAAAAATGTGAGGGGTGTACTCACTTTTGTGAGATACTATATATATATATATATATATATATATATATATATATATATATATATATATATATATTTGCACAGAGAACTAAAAGATTTCCATATAATTAGAAATTAATTGTATCGTTGAATAAAAAGTGTATTATATTAAAATATTAAAAATGTGTCAAATTCATATAAGAATGAACTTTAGATAAATTATATTAGGTTAAAAATATGTGTAAAAAGTAATAATTAATAAATCAATTTTAAACTGGTCAATTTCATGTCTATTATATTGATGCTAGTATGAACATTTGTGCAAGGGTGTCTAAAATAAATCAGTGTATAAAAGGATTTAAATCCATTTCAGCATTCAACCCATTAGGTTGTAGAGAACAAAAATTAAAAATTAAGTTAGTCTCACAATATAAGAGATTATTTTTATGGTCACCTCCCCTCCAATTTTTATAGACCTTTTTAATACCCCAACATTTTAACCCTTTTGCATTTTGGCCATGTGCAATTTTGAAATGCTTAGAGAGTAAGTGACCTTCAAACCCATTCCTTATGTTACAAAGGTGCTCTCTAATCCTGTCCCTCAGAATCCTTTGTGTTTGACCTAAATACTGTTTCTGACAAGGACACTGTATTATATACACAGTGCCCTTGTCAGAACAACGCATTGTGTCTGTTATGTCAAATTTAAAGTCCTTAGTAGTTGAAACAACTTCTTTCTTTTTAGGGCCGTGTTACACGAAGCACAGCTATAACAGGGAAAAAACCTCTTACTGGATTACTTAATAGGTCATTAGTCTTACCCTTTTCTTTTTTAAGTTCACTAGGCGCTAAGATGTTTTTAAGATTATTGTTTTTTTTTGTAGACAATTTCTGGATATTTCTGCATATGGTCTCCTAGGATATGGTCTCTTTGGATTAGGTGCCAATGTTTTTTTAAAATAGATTTTATAAGGCAATGGTATCTTATCTTCACTTTTATTCTCTATAGGTTTGAATTTGGGTATCAGCATTTTTCTCCTATCTTCTAAACACATTTTATGAATAATTAAATCTTATTTGTCTTCCTCATATCCTCTATCCAAGAACCCTTGTTTTAGTGTCTCAGCTTGTATGTTAATATCTTCTAGGTCGCTACAATTTTTCCTGATCCTCAGTATCTGACTTTTAGGGATATTTTGGACCCACCTATTTAAATGGCAGCTTTCCACGTGGATATAATTATTGAAGTCTACTTTTTTTTTTAAATGTCCTAGTCTTTATTTTCTGGTCCTTGATCTCAATTTCAATATCTAAAAAGGGAATATTCTCTGTGCTAATTTCGTTAGTGAAGTTTAAGCCTTGGTTATTACAGTTCATATCATCTAAAAATATCTGAAGCAATTCATCATCTTCTCTCCAAATGATGAAAATATCATCAATATATCTCCTATAGAGTACAAGGTTCGCACCCCAAGGACCATCATGAATGAAGTTTTCTTCATATAGTCCCATAAATAAGTTAGCATAACTGGGTGTGAACCTGGTACCCATAGCTGTCCCTCTTTTTGTAGATCGTAGTTCCCATCAAAAATGAAACAGTTATTTTTTTAAAATAAATTCTATACATTGCAGCAGGAAATCTATCTGATCTTTATGCATAATTTCATCTGACAGCTGAAATATCTGACAGCTTTTAGACCCAATTCATGGTCAATGCAGGTGTAAAGAGATGATACATCACTAGTCATTATTTTCATATTTTCCTGCCAAGTAATTTTTTCTAGATCTCTAAGTAATTGAGTTGAGTCTTTCAGATAAGAGGGTAGCTTTTTAACATATCTCTGTAAAATTGGATCTACATATTTGGATAGATTTGTGGTTAATAAATTAATTCCCAATATAATAGGGCATCCTGGTGTGTTGGTCATAGACTTGTGGACTTTTGGTAGGAAAAAAAAATGGCGGTTCTGGGAAATTTAGATTGTAAGAAGTCTTTTTCATTTCTCATTAATAAGTTATTTCTTTCTAGCTACTCTAATCATCTCATCTAGTTTCATTTTTTGTTCCCTTATAGGGTTAGACTTCAGTTTTTTATAAGTAGACTCATCTCTTAATAGTCTCATTGATTCATTGTCAGTCTGTTTGATTATTATCTCTTTATTTTCCTTAAAGGACCAGTCAACACAGTAGATTTGCATAATCAACAAATGCAAGATAACAAGACAATGCAATAGCACTTAGTCTGAACTTCAAATGAGTAGTAGATTTTTTTCTGACAATTTTAAAGTTATGTCTTTTTCCACTCCCCCTGTACCATGTGACAGCCATCAGCCAATCACAAATGCATACAAGTACCATGTGACAGCCATGAGTCATTCACAAATGCATACACACTTATTCTTGCACATGCTCAGTAGGAGCTGGTGACTCAAAAAGTTTAAATATAAAAAGACTGTGTACATTTAGTTAATGGAAGTAAATTGGAAAGTTGTTTAAAATAGCATGCTCTATCTGAGTAATGAAGGTTTAATTTTGATTGAGTATCCCTTTAAGATCTTTTGGGGTTTTATTATCTTCCCTTGAAAGATTACAGATCTTTCTTTAAAGAGTTTCAGATAATCTCCTTTATCATTTGTTGGGGAAAAAAGTAGATTTATTCTTTAAATCAGTGTGTGTGAAAACCTTATTAGTATTACTTGAACTTTGTGTATAGTTTCTTTAACTCAGATTTTTCAGAAAATATTTTTTTAAGGTGAGTTTTCTCACATACTGGTTTAAATTTATCATAGTCTCAAATTTATTTAGTTTATTAGAGGGGCAAAAGAAAGACCTAGACTCAATACCTTCTTTTGGCTATCATTTAAATTAATTTTACTGAGGTTGAAGATGCCATTAGTATTTACCTTGATCTCTTTGTTAACTCTCCTTTTTTGTCCTTCTCCTCTTCTTCCTCTCTGTTCCTTTTTTTGAACCTTGCATTTTGTTTCCTTTCCTCCTCTAAAAAAAACTTTCTGTGTTGTATTATTTGACCAAAAATATTCCTCATCATTGCCCATCTTGTCAGGGGCACTTCTATTCTCCAATGGTTCAAATCTATTTTTTTGTTGGTATACTCTCATATCTTTCATATTGATTACTAAACCTCCTTTGTTGTCTAGGATATTGTCTGTATTTTTATTCTTTGGAAAGTAGATTCATCTCTTAGTAGTAAATTTGAGACTATGATAAATTTAAACTAGTATGTGAGAAAACTCATCTTAAAAAGATATTTTCTGAAAAATCAGAGTGAAATAAACTATACACAAAGCATTAGTAATACTAATAAGGTTTTCACACACACTGATTTAAAAAATAAATCTACTCTTTTTCCCAACAAATGCTAAAGGAGAGCACTTTAAAAGCGTAATATAAACCATAGCTTTTATTTCCATCCAGATTAAAACCACATCAATATGTCCAGCACAGTCGGAACGTTGATAGGGGAATCCCCTGGACCTGCTGACACATTTCGGCCCTGCATCACAGGACCAAAACATGTCAGCAGGTCCAGAGGATTCCCCTATCAACGTTCCGACTGTGCTGCTATTTGAGATATCGATGTGGTTTTAACCTGGATGGAAATAAAAACTATGTTTTATATTACACTTTTGAAGTGCTCCTTGTTCTTTTTACACACCTCTATTCCTTGATTGGTTGGAAGTGAGCACCCTCAGTGTATCACTGATCAGAAGGACCGGCAACTCCACCGAGGATACATGTGACCGTAATAGCATGATGTCACCCCGCCAAGCAGAGTGGAGACAAGGGAGCAAAGACAGACCGGCTTGCAGCTTCAGCAGGAATTCAGCACCTCTCAGCAAACCGCCCAAGATTGGACACATAGGCAGAGATGGGTGTAAGTAGCTGCAAGTGAAACTGGAGATCCGTAAGTAAGCCTCCGGGGAAATCGGTATCTACAATAATTGCATAAAGGGTATTTAACATGCCAGGTCCCTAATTACAGGGAGTTCTTTGAAGGAACATTCTTATTGCAAGTTTGGTTTACGCCATAAGAGTAGGTGCTGTCCTGCTTAACTGTACTAAGAGATGAGTCTACATAGAAAAAACTGAAGTCTAACCCTATAAGGGAACACAAAATGAAACTAGATGAGATGATTAGAGTAGCTAGAGAGAAATAATTTATTAATGAGAATGAAAAAGACTTCTTACAATCTAAATTTCCCAGAAACCCCATTTTTTATTTCCTACCAAAAGTCCACAAGTCTATGGCCAATCCACCAGGATGCCCTATTATATTGGGGATTGGCTTATTAACCGCAAACTTATCCAAATATGTAAATCAATTTTTACAGAGATACGTTAAAATGCTACCCTCTTATCTGAAAGACTCTACTCAATTACTCAGAGACCTAGAAAAAATTACTTAGCAGGAGAATATGAAAATAGTGACTAGTGATGTATCATCTCTTTACACCTGCATTGACCATGAATTCGGTCTAAAAGATGTCAGATATTTCCTAGAAAGGGATGAGATTATGCATAAAGATTATGTTGCAATGTATAGAATTTATTCTCAAAAATAACTGTTTCCATTTTGATGGGAACTACTATCTACAAAAATGAGGGACAACTATGGGTACCAGGTTCACACCCAGTTATGCTAACTTATTTATGGGACTATATAAAGAAAACTTAATTCATGATGGTCCTTGGGGTGTGAACCTGGTACTCTATAGAAGATATATTGATGATATTTTCATCATTTGGAGAGGAGATGATGAATTGCTTCAGTTATTTTTAGAGGATATGAACTGTAACAAGCAAGGATAAAACTTCACTAATGAAATTAGAACAGAGAATATTCCCTTTTTAGATATTGAAATTGAGATCAAGGACCAAAAAATAAAGACTAGGACATTTTTCAAAAAAGTGTACTCCAATAATTATATTCACGTGGAAAGCTGCCATTTAGATAGGTGGGTCTAAAATATCCCTAAAAGTCAAATACTGATCAGGAAAAATTGTAGTGACCTAGAAGATTTTAACATACAAGCTGAGACACTAATACAAAGGTTCTTGGATAGAGGATATGAGGAAGACAAATTAGATTAAATTATTCATCAAATTGCTTTAGAAGATAGGACAAAAATGCTGATACCCAAATTCAAACCTATTGAGAATAAAAGTGAAGATAAGATATCAGTGCCTTTTATAACACAATACAATGAACAACACAATAAAATAAAATCTATTTTAAATAAACATTTGCACCTAATCCAAAGAGACCATATCCTAGGAGACCATATGCAGAAATATCCAGAAATTGTCTACAAAAAAGCCAATAATCTTAAGAAAATCTTAGCGCCTAGTGAATTTAAAAAAGAAAAGGGTAAGACTAAGGACCTATTAGGTAATCAAGTAAGAGTTTATAGTTGTGTTTCATGTAAACACAGCACTAAAAAGAAAGAAGTTGTTTCAACTACTAAGGACTTTAAATTTTACATAACAGACACGATTCATTGTTCTGACAAGAACACTGTGAATATTATACAGTGTCCTTGTCAGAAATAGTATTTAGGTCAAACACAAAGGATTCTGAGGGAGAGAATTAGAAAGCACCTTTGTAACATAAGGAATGGCTTTTGAAGGTCACTTGCTTTCTAAGCATTTCAAAATTGCAAATGGCCAAAATGCAAAAGGGTTAAAATTTTGGGGTATTTAAAAGGTCCCTAAAAATTAGAGGGGAGGTGAACATGAAAAGAATCTCTTTTATCATGAGGCTAACTTAATTTTTAATTTTTGTTTTCTACAACCTAATGGGTTGAATACTGAAATGGATTTAAATCTTTTAATACACTAATTTGTTTTAGACACCCTTGCACAAATGTTCATACTAGCATCAATATAATAGACACGGAAATGAGCAGCTTACTTTTTACACATACAGGTGGCCCTCGGTTTGCGCCGTTTCAGAATAACAACCTATTTTTTTCAGTTATGTGACTGCTATTGAAAAGCTTTGGAAAGCAAAGTGCACTAATTAAAATAGCCAGTAGGTGGAGCTGTCCACTTGTTTTGCAGCAAAGTTATGCAACTTTACAGCCTGAAATTGATCTGTGTACACAGAGCAGACATTAGCTATCGAGCAACAAGTTTTAGCAGCCACTTCCCTATTATCTTCCTGTCCAGCTGCTTGAGAGGAGGGTGCCTAACTGCTTAATCACTGCAAATTGAAATGCATAGAATAGGTGCAGACCCAATATTATCTAACATGCTAACAATGCAGAGAACTGATTGCAGAAAAATGCAAGTAAAAAACGTTTTTGTTCATTAAACTTAGTTTGATGATGATGCAGTCTGTTGTGTGATTATTTTATTAGGTGCTGTTAGCAAATGTTTTTGTTCATTAAACTTAGTTTGATGATGATACAATCTATATTATTAGGTTTATAATGCTGTTTAGCATTTAAAGTCTTCATTTCAAACCTTTAAAATTAATGTATTAGGTGTTACTTATGACAATTTTGAGAGGGGCCTGGAACCTACCCCCCTCACTTCCCATTGACTTACATTATAAACTGGGTTTCAATTTACAACGGTTTCGATCTACAACCATTCCTCCTGGAACCTAACCCCGGTGTAAACTGAAGGCTACCTGTATTTGTAACCTAATATCACTTTTCTAACATTCATTCTTATATGAATTTGACACATTTTTAATATTTTAATATAATACACTTTCTATTCAATTATACAATTAATTTCTAATTATATGGAAATCGTTTAGTTCTTTGTGCAAATATATATATATGCTGTTCTCTTTCTCTTTTCTCACATTTATGTAAATTACTCTTGGGTCTCCCTAAGAGTAATGGGTAAGTCAGACGTGGAGCCCGTGCACACATGCTCTTAGAGAGATACAACTGCACCTCACTGACGAGGCCCACAGAAGGCCGAAACGATCGTCTGGGGTTGTTGCTTCCCTTGTTCAGAGAAGAATTGCCTGGTATTTTGGCGCTGGACTGTCATTGGTCAGGATCAGACTGATATGCTACAGGATATTTTTTCTCTGTAAAGGGGCATAGTGTGCAAAAAGAACGCGCACACTGAGTTGCAATTTAAATGAACAGGCATGGAAGTTATTCTAGCTTTTGTTCTATCTCAGGAGTGCTGTTCTCTTTCTCTTTTCTCATATATATATATATATACACCTCACTGACGAGGCCCATAGGAGGCCGAAACGATCATCTGGGGTTGTCATGTTCCTTGTTCAGAGGAGAATTGCCTGGTATTTCGTGGCTGGACTGACATAACTTGGCGGGATCAGACTGATATACTTCAGGAAAGTTTTCCTCTGTGAAAAGCACACTGGTCTAAGAGAGGCTGCTTCCGGGTGGTAAATCGCCACAGAACTAGCTGATGAGCTGTTGTTCATTCCTGGTAGAGCGCTTCTCTCTTCGTATGCAAATATATATATGTATATATATATATATATATATATATTTTTTTTTTTTATTATTTTTTTCTATAATTTTTCCTTGATTTTCTCCTTTCTTTTTCACTAGATTATTTCTGTCACTTGTTTTAAAAAATAAGTAACAATCTATCAGTAAATTGTAACACTATATATTTCACTCACAATTGTGTATGATCTTATTAGTGTATAATAACAATTGTTAACATGGACTCTCCAAACCCTATTGGACATTGTTTCTCATGAATCAATATTGGCGAAAGAATACATGGGATAAAGAAATAATATGTCTCTTGAAACCAATTAGGGCTTGAATACCACTCCCACTTCTGAAAAAAAACACTATAAATAGAATAACTGGGAAGTAGACTCCATCTTGATAAAGGCCACTACCAGGCTGAAACACGTAGATGTACTGCTGAATCTGTCTACACAAAATCCCCACTTGGTGATACAGAGCGCTCTGTTTGTCCAGGGAAAAGCTACATTTTCTGAGGCTTGTGATTGACTCAAGGAGGTCACGTGAGGTCTGATACAGACTCAGGAAACCCAAGCACACACGTGGAGTGTGGATGTTGAAGCGGCAGCATCTGGTTTCACCTAAGGACAACGGCTGGGTCTGAGGCAGGGAAGTTACTTGTCCTGTCTCTCATAGTTCCGATGCACCTGGTGAGCGCTTAATAGGGGTAATCCATCATTCCTTCTGTAAGTCTCCTCTTATCTACTAGAGTTGTGGATGTGGTAATCAAGCTGCTTTACATATTGCCCTACAGAACAAACATTTGTTGTCAAGTTTGCAATATCACTTTTACAGAAGTATTGCCTCAAGAGTTCAAACAAACTGAAATGAACTGTGGATTTGTTCTTTGATTATTATTCTATCTGGAGAGTATTTTATGTATATCAGCACATACGCTTATATGCGCTGATTTGTTTTAATTGTTTTACTACCAGTGATTTAATTAAGTATTTGCCTGTTTTTTATTCTGTTTTTAAGTAAAATTTATATTATATACTTTCTTTTGACTCATGCCTCTTTTTTTATCAGAGATAATCTTTCATATATGAGATAATTTATTTGCATATCCTTACTGTTTAGATAGGTTGCTAGTTTTATGCGCACTTAACTTTTGTTTTCTTTGATTTTCTCACAGCAGGACATAAGGTCTCGGACATGAGGTTGATCCTTATTGATCATGTCCAACCACTCAAGAGAGGGGGTGACAGAGACAATGCGCTTCTGAAATTAGAAGCCAGATGGATACACAGGCTAGGCACATTACACCCTATTGGTCTAAATAGGTCAATAGACTGGCACTGCTTTCTCTAAATCCTATGGCATCACCCCAGGAAAGTCAAGCACCACTGAGTTGTCGTTGAGGCATGAACATTTCCACCAGGGACCACTCCAATGTCACCAAGCGATATTGGGACAGAGGAATGGTTTGGATGACCTGAGATGGATTGGGCAGCATCCTGGGCCAATTGATAGTGAGACCATAACAAAATAAGGGATGAACCAAACATGACTATTATGGAATGGAATGTTATGCCTGTAATCTGTGTTTTATATGTACCAATTTCCATATCTTTTGGTATTGTCTTACGACACTGTAGAATACCTTGATTGCCCATTGTGAGCTCAGGACTAATAAACGTTAAAGTGAGGTCAAAGACATGGGTAACTCTTGAATTCCTGGCACAAGGCTCTGTGAACCATGATTATTAAGAAGGAATGTCTTTAATAGGGATCTATGCCATATCAGAGATGATTAATGGGAGGGACACCTTGATTGCCACTTATAAGTGCATGCTGATGAGCTACTGTAGAGGTCACACACTGGGTACTTAAGGGTATCAAGCACAAGGTTAACCATGCAACATGTGCTATGCTTACTTAACAATAAAGGTAGGGATGTGTATACTGAGACTTAGTGCATAAAGACACTGGTTATCGTTGTGCTGACTGAATATGACATTGGGATCATACCATTAAGTTCAACCCCATATACACATCATGGCTAAAGCTAGTCACACATTAACCCCATCACTACAGGTCCTGCAAAATGGATTGCTCAGCTCTAATTTATTAATTAATTATTGTATTATTTTCTTTACCCCTCTTACGGGATAACACACACCATGGACAAGGACAGTAAGAATTATACACCAAATTAGCAGGCTGCCAGTTTGCATGATTATGATGAAAGGTTGCACACTCACTATACACACAGGGAACACGAGATACAAACACAATAGTGACAGTGTTTCTGCACTAAACACAGCACAAGTACTGATCTAGATACAGCCGTAGACAACATATGTGATAGTGCATGAGTGACAGGCAGCATACCAATCAGAACAGCCTACGCTCTGACTAACCTCTTGCTGGACACACCCCAGTATATGCTCATTAGCCAAGCGGTGGCTAAGCATGAGGCAAATAGCGGAGTAGATCCACACAGGACACAGCTTACTGCCTCTCGCAGTAGAGGCGAATCATTGGCTATGTTGTGAGCGCAATAAGGTAGGCGTTAGAAATCATACACTTAAAGGGACAGTCTAGTCAAAATTAAACTTTCATGATTCAGATAGGGCATGCAATTTTTTTTATCATATTGTTCTTTATTAACCAACAAAGGGTGATATTATACAGTAATACAGACTTGATTCATATCAATATTTAAAGAGAAAAAAAAAAGAAAAGACAAAAAAACACTTGTCCTCATCTGGAGGTTCAAATAGTTTCAACGAAAGAAAACAAAAGCAAGCTATAATAAATAACATTTTACCCACGTTTTCTCCCACATGTATGAGAGCAAGTGTTATCTTTCTTTAAGTCTGAGACTGAAAACAAAACCTTATTCCCTTAAGTCGCCCTGTGTTGGGATTTTCTATTATTTGACCGGAAAAAGAAAGAATAAACAACCAAGATCCTATCTTAAAGAAAAGAGAAAAAAAAAAAAGAGGAAAAAAGAAAAAGGAAAAAAAGAAAGGAGAGGGAAAGAAGAGAAAAAAAAAAAAAGGGAAAAAAGGGGAAGTGATCCCCTTCCATGCTGCTCCCTCTACCAAATACCTAGCAAAATCATTTCTGAGTTTTAAAAAGGAAAGATCATATATTCTCTATCATTTTCGGGTAGTGATTTAATATATGTTGCCCATTTATTAAAAAATTTCCTAATGTCCTCTTCATTATTGATGTCTGTGTCTTTTTGTTCTAATAAACATTGTTTCTTGAGACAATTTTGAATTTCCAGCACACTTGGTACTGAGCGCATTTTCCATTTTTTGCATATCAAATATCTGGTGGCTAATATAGAGATAGAAATTAATTTGTCGTTAGGGTGGTACTTATTTAAATTGTCAATGCATAATATAATCTGAGATAGGGTAAGAGATATAGGTGAGATTTTCAATACCCTATTCAGCCAGTATTCAAGTTTGCGCCAAGTATTTCTCACTTTTGGACAAGACCAGAACATATGCTCTATATCAGCTGCTGGGAGAGAGCATTTCGGACATTTGTTAAAACCCAGGTTATGCACCTTGAAGCCCCTTTCCGGAGTAAAGTATGCTCTGTGAAGCAATTTAATGTGTGCTTCGCGCCATGTAGCAGATAAGGTTATTTTAGCCACTTTTCCTATAGAATATTGCAGAGTTTTTGAATCAATCCTATTCTGTGGTAGGAGTGAAGTCCATGTTTCAGCGATCCTTGACAAATTGCAGTTACCCCTACTACCAGCCAATAGCTGGTAGACCACAGAAATAGACATATAATCAACCTTCACAAGTATAAGCCAGTTTTCTACCTTACCTAATTTCCAACCCCAACCCTCTTCTCTGACTATTTCAGCCAAGAAGTGCCTTATCTGTAAATAGGCAAAAAAGTCTTTGTTAGGTAGACTAAATTCCCTTTTCAGTGCTTCAAATGTTTTAATAATTTTCCTGTCACCGTCTAGCAGCAGGATCATTCTATTTAGCCCTTTCCTATGCCATCTATTAAAAACCTCAGAGTGTAGTCCAGGTTGGAACTTTGGGTTCCATCTCAGGGGAAGGTAGTGTGAAACCTTAGGGTTAATTGAAAGGATTTTTGCAATTTTCCACCATGCCCTGATAGGGTTGTAAATGACTTTTAATTTTTTAATGTCTGGGGGCAACTCTTTGGGGGGGGAGTGTATAAGTGATAAAGGATGATATGGGTCACAGATATTAGCTTCTAGTTGGTTATTTAGGATATAATCTTTAGACAGGATCCAGCTAGCCACTATTCACGCTAAAAAGCTAAGATTATATGCTCTGATGTCTGCAAGTGCTAAGCCCCCATATTCACGTGGAAGGGAGAGTTTGTTAAGAGATATTCGTGCTCTTTTCCCTTGCCAGAGAAATTGTCTGATTAGACTATTAATCATACGTATATCTTTTTCAAAAAGAATTACTGGAACATTCTGCAGTATATATAGCAGTTTCGGAAGGAGGATCATCTTGACCAGTGCTATCCTTAATGAGATTGAAAGTGGCAGACTTTGCCAGGTTCTAAGTTTTTCCTTAAATTGCCTAATAATTTGGGGAATGTTAAGCTCATATATCAAATCCGAATTCACAGGGATAATTATTCCTAAGTATTTGAATGAGTCTGTTACTCTTTTAAATGGGTTCTCCAGACATGAATCCTTATTCCAGAGAATTTCTGATTTAGATGCATTTATTTTATACCCTGAAAAGGTGCCAAATTGATCAATTATCTGCATCAATTTTGGAATATTAATTTTAGTATTTGATAGATACAGCAAGACATCATCTGCATATAAGCCTATTTTCATCTCATGATTTAAGATCTTTATTCCCTCTAAATTTTGCCTTATCATGATAGCCAAGGGCTCGATGGCAATGTTAAACAGAAGCGGACAAAGAGGGCAAACCTGGCGAGTTCCTCTTTCAAGAGTTATTGATGGAGAGGCCATTCCATTAGTTATCAGGCTTGTAGCTGAGCTTTTATAGAGACTCTCTACAAATTGAGAGAATTTGCCCTTGATTCCAAATTTCAGCAAGGATGTGTTAAACGCTTTTTCTGCGTCAATGGATAAAATGGCTATATCTGACGCCCCAGGGTCTTCCTCTCTCCCCGCCAGGATCTTTTCGTAATATTCCAGTGTGACCAATACTTCCCTAATTTTGGCCGAGGAATTTCGTCCGTTCATAAAGCCAGCTTGATCCGGATGAACCACTTTTGGCAAAATTAACTGTAATCTAGATGCTAAAATAGACATTAAAATCTTATGGTCTGAATTAAGTAGGGCTATTGGTCTATATGATTCTTTGAGCCTAAGGTCTTTTCCTGTTTTAGGGATTAAGGTTGTGTGAGAGAAGGAAAATGAAGCTGAAACTGGTTTGCCTTTGATATAATATTCATTATATAAATTTGTTAGGTATGGGGCAACTTCTTCCACTAGAATTTTATATAATTCGCCAGGTAGTCCATCCGGACCAGCTGCCTTGTTAGTCGATAGTTTAGAGATTGCCACCTTTACTTCTTGAACCGATATAGGAGCATTGAGACTGACAATACAGTCATCAGTTAGTGAGGGGCTAACGATCTTGTTCCAGAACTCTGCAGATTTATCTTGATCAAAACCCTTATCAGAGTATACATTTTAATAATATTTCACCAATACAGTTGCAATCTTATCAGGATCTGAAATTCGCTTTCCCTTATCTAGGAGTTCTTCAATATAAGGTTGTTTTTTTTCGTTGTTAACCAGTCTAGAAAGCATCTTTCCAGATTTATTCCCAAATCTATAGAATTTAACCTAAGTTTTTAGTTCTTTCTGCACTTGTTGGGTTAGAATAAATGTGTCCCTGGTTTCTTTAGCTTGCACATACTTAGCCCAATTTAGGGCATTTTTGTGCAATAAGAATTTATTATATGAATTAGATAATGCCTTATTTATTTCTTTTTCTCTTGTCTTTAATTTTTTAGTTAGAGCGATATTGTAAGTTAATATTTCTCCTCTGAGAACCGCCTTGGAGGTATCCCAGAGCAGTTCTGGACGTTCAATATATTCATAATTAAACTGTATAAATTCCTCAAATTTCGACCTAAGATGAGTTTTGAATTTCATATCCGTTACTAAATAGTGTGGAAACAAAAAACGCAGAGATTTAGTTCGCGGCCGTTTCAACTGAATATCCAAAGAAATGGGGGCATGATCTGATATTGATATAGGAAAAATTCTCGCTTGCATCGTTATGGGCCCTATACGCTCGTCTATAAGGAATAAATCTATTCGTGAGAGAGTTTTATGTGCTTTTGAGAGACAGGTAAATTCCTGTGTGTCCGGGTTTTGAATACGCCATATATCCCGTAGTGCTAAATTTTGTTTTATTTTCTTGATCATTTTAAATTCTAGATTATCCTTTTTCTGTTGTTTCTGTTTCATGGTTTCTCAAAGCCTGTCTATTGGACATTGCGGCGCCATATTAAAATCCCCACCAATAATAAGGTGTCCCTGACTATACAGTAGTAGTTTAGATTGTATTCTATTCCAAAATTCTGCATCAAAAGTATTAGGGCCATATATATTGCATAATGTGTATATTTCCTGGGCGAGTTTTATTTTTAACAGAACATATCTCCCCTCCGGATCGGGCTCGCAATTTGGTTTTTTTTCCCTATTAAGATAGCTACTCCCCTTTTTTTACCAATACTTGGTGAGAAAAACACTTCTTTAACCCATGAGGTTTTAAGTTTAGAGGATTCCTCTGAATTAAGATGTGTTTCTTGGATTAACCCTATATCCGTCTGGGACTTCATTAATTGTGTCAATATAGCTTTTCTCTTAATAGGAGTAGAAATCCCTCCCACGTTCCATGATACAATCCTAAGTTTTTCTATTTTCTTGTGTTTTTAAAACTACTCTGGGGCGAGGCAGCAAGGAGGGGGAGGGAATGGATAAAAAAAGAAAAAAAGAAAAGAAAACAATAAGACCCCCACAAGAGAGAGGGGGAATTCAAATAATTTCCCTAAGTGTCCCATCTATCTCTAAGTAGCGGGATTAAACCCACGATTAGACCTACTCTGTCAAAACTGACCCCTTCAGTACTGGTGGGTCCAGTGTTGTAAAGAATTTCTCAGCTGAAGCAGCCTCCAAGAAGAAATATGTAACATCCTTCACTGTTACTTTAAGCTTAGCTGGAAAAATTATGGTGGCATCCAGACCATGTTTTATAAATTTGGTGCACATTGGTGCCAAATCTCTCCTTTTTAAGGCTGTCTCAGCCGAAAAATCCTGAAAGATTAAAATTTTAGCACCATCAATAATGAGTGGCTGGGTTTTGCGGAATTGTTGTAAAAATTTGAGTTTGTCTTGATAATTAAGTAGTTTGGCAATTATGGGTCTAGGTCTGATAGAGTTATTGTTAGATGTAGGAGGTGGGCAAAGCCTATGTGCCCTCTCTACCAGGACTTGGCGATACGTCGAAAGAAATTTAAGAGCAGTGGTAAGAGTGTCTGAGATAAAGAGGACCAAATCCTCATACTGGCTCTCTTCTGGAAGACCTATTATTCTAATGTTGTTCCTTCTACTACGGTTCTCTAGGTCTTCTAGCCTAGACATGGTTTTTTGAATACTTATACTCATGTTTTCAAGTTTAGAGCCATACGAGGTAGTGAAGTCCTCTAAATCAGATACTCTTTGCTCAGCCTCCTGTAACCTTGCTGAAAATTGTCTGATTTCTTGTGTTAAAACAGTTATATCTTGGGGGAGAGGGCCTCTGAGATGCTGGCAACCAGAGTTTGAATATTTAGTGCTTCAGATGTAGCTATGTTTATCATGGTAGATTGGGTATCGACAACTGGGTCTTGCGTGCCCTTGGGCTTTCTGTCCCTATGTCTTACTGCCATGGTTGGGGAAGGTGTTTTGGCCGAGATGCCAAGAAACTTATCCATGTACCAGGTGTGATTAAGTGGTAAGAAAAAAGTGATTCAGGAGTAAAAAAGGTAGTTTTTAAAGATCTAACACGTAGCCGTGTAGAAAGAGCAGGAAAGATTAATTGTAAATTAGGGCCTCTAAGTGTTTACTTTACACTTGGACTTTGTGAAAAGAGATGAGTGTTTTAGTGTACAGTTAAACTCAGGTGAGTAAGAATTACCGGGGTAGTGTTACTTAACAAGTGAACATTAATCTAATTTAGATTCAAAAACTCAAAAAAGGGTGAACCAAGACTTTGGCAGAAAGTTTTTCAGGACATTATGCGGCTAGGTAAAATATCAGTTTTGTTTTCCAGTATGTGAGGGCTTTCCTATAACAGTCACTAATCTCACTGAGGGGAAGGGGGGACCCAGATACCTGAGATAGCAGGCAGGTTTCAAGCCTGGTCAGGAGGAGCTTTAATGTAGGCTCCTATCTCAGGCAGTATTTAGGAAGCAGTGAGATAGGGCAGTTCAGCCCCTTAAATCAGTTGGTCCTGCAGATGAAATACCTTGCAGGAGGGTATTTAAAATTTAGGGCGATCTTAGAGATAATATATATCAGTTATTCTACTCAGATAACACTTTTTATAAGCCCAATCTTATCATCACTTAGCCTCTATGAAGAAATAGAAGAGTTATAAAGCCAGACAGAGTTTCCTGTGATTCAATTTAAATACTTCAGAACTTATTTCAACTATGTCTAAACAAACAATGTTCTTTTCAAAGAGTATTATATAGTTCGATAAGCTGTTTAAGGCTTATAGTTTAGTAGCATAATCAGCTGTATTTTAGGTCAATACTGAAAAATTTACTTTTAACCTTTTAGTGTATACAGTTTAAATAACCTAGAAACCTGTTGTATAACCGGTCCTCATTCAGAGGGATAAAACATAAATGAAAGCAACAATCATTGGTTATGAATTTCAGATAGAGAAAAAAGAGAAACAAAGAAGAAAAAAAGAAAGAGAAGGAAGGAGAAAAAAAAAGAAAAGGAAAAATTTCCCTTCTCTCTCTCCTTCCTTCCTGCAGTAGTCCAGAGTAATGGAAATTTCATATGATATAATCAATGTTATTTTCAGTGTAGCTTCAATATGCTTTAGACCATTAGTACACAAGGTAGTTTGCTGTGTCAGGTTGTACTTATAATCCCTTAGCCTTCTGCCGCTGTTTTTGTCAAATGTAGGGAAGGGAAATCTCTCGAATAATGTTATGGCCTCCCTTTTACAGCTGGTGTTGAGTCACTGTAGGCAGTCTGGAGTTTTTATGCCAGATTAGCTTTGCCAGTAGCCCCTTCAGTAAATTACAATGTGTCCCATATTCTTCTTAGAGTCTCATGCTCAAAAGCCTTCCTTAGGTAGGGTGTTTCAAATTTTTAGACCCTGATGGCCCCCTCCGTATTCCTTCACTTCCCCCCTCTAGCAGGTTTTCATGTAAAGGTGTCGTTGTGGGTGTCAGAGATAATATACTATAGATGGGACTCACCCCTTCGTAGACTGACCACCAGTTCTGTTTGCTGACCTCTGTGTTGTACCCTTCGGCACAGGGGAGAACGATACCTCCATTTTTCCTGCCCCTCTGTGAAGTGCGCCTCCGTAGTCAGCTCTCCCCACGCAGCGTTGGTGGGCGGAGAGAGACCGACGTCTCACCGGGCGCCACCGCCAGTAAGGAAGGAGCAGCCCCTCCACCGGCAATCCGCTCCAAGGCCAGAACCACCTCCCTCCCACGCAGCACCGGTGGGGGAGGGAGAAGAGAAACAAGGAGGCCGGTCAGCGACCCAGGAGGTAAGACCGCCGGTCAGCAGTAGGTCTGGTCAGAGTGACATAGGGGGTCCAAGTTCGTCAGCCAAAGTCCGTTGAAGGATGGAGGGGGGAAGGGAGCTTTACCTTGCCCAAAGAAAAGTTCCACAGAGCAGACAAATGGGGACCCAGGTCCCAGTGCTGAGCTGGGGGGGTAAATAAAAAGTCCGAATTGAACTGAAAGTGACAGGCAGGTATTGCCTATATAGAAAGTCCACAGTAGATGGGAACAAGTGCCAGTGGATTGACAAGCCACTGGAAGGGTTCCGGAGCAAATCTTCTTAGCTGGCCTAAGAGTAGTAGCTCACTAACTAGGAGCAAGGCGCGGGGGATCCACTGCCAAAATCTGTGGGCCTGGAGCTGCAGTCTGAGCCACACCTGCGTAGCACACCTGTGCAGCCACACCTGTGTAGCTCCACCTCCACCGGATACCAGCCTCAGGGCATGCAATTTTAAACAACTTTCCAATTTACTTCTATTATCTAATTTGCTCAATTCTTTAGATATACTTTGTTGAAGAAATAGCAATGCACATGTGTAATCCAATCAAACAAGGCCTTTATGTGCAGCAACCAATCAGCAGCTACTGATCATATCTAGATATGCTTTTCAGCAACTGATATCAAAAGAATGAAGCAAATTAGATAATAGAAGTAAATTAGAAAGTTGTTTAAAATGACATGCTCTTTCTAAATCACAAAAGAAAAAAATTGGGTTTCATGTCCCTTTAAGCATTTTTATGGCCAGACTTAACATCAATCTAGATGAAATGACAAGGTAAGATCAGCCCTTAGCAATTAAATCTAATACTGAGTACTGCCACAGTATGTCCAACTCTTACTCCGGTTTAATCAGTTAAACAAACAAACAAGCATGATGTTTAGAGTGCTACAAATGTAGTGGATACAAAATAGGAGACTGGAATCCCATGGATGCTATTCCAAAGTTAAGCTATTCACACACAGGTCGTACACACAATGGGTATACACTACACCTACACATAGGAGTTTAAACTGATTTAGCTCCACATCCACAGATTTATGTATGCACTTAACTTTCTAACAATGATTTTTTTTTTAATTTAGGGAGCTGAATCAAATAATTTTGTTGTCACATGTACGGATTTTTGTATGTAATTATTTAACAACTTGTTCAAAATTATGTTGATGGGTGATAATAATCACCATGACTACGGGGTCACTTTTTGGTGCATTTTTCAAACTTAGGGGGAGGGGCTTCAGGGTATTTAAAATCACTTTTGGCTAGATTACGAGTTTTTGTCGGTAAGGCTTGTGCTGCTAACGAGCATTTTTTTCTCACCGCTCACTTAAGACAACGCTGGTATTACAGGTTTTTACAAACCCGGCGTTAGCCACAGAAAAGTGAGCGGAGAGCAAAATTTAGCTCCACATCTCACCTCAATACCAGTGCTGCTTACGTTAGCGGTGAGCTGGCAAAACGTGCTTGTGCACGATTTCCCCATAGGAATCAATGGGGCAGAATCGGCTGAAAAAAACCTAACACCTGCAAAAAAGCAGCGTTCAGCTCCTAACGCAGCCCTATAGATTCCTATGGGGAAATACTTTTTATGTCTACACCTAACACCCTAACATGAACCCCGAGTCTAAACACCCCTAATCTTACACTTATTAAGCCCTAATCTGCCGCCCCCGACATCGCCGACACCTGCATTATATTATTAACCCCTAATCTGCCGCTCCGGACACCGACGCCACCTACATTATACTAATGAACCCCTAATCTGATGCCCCCAACATCGCCGCCACCTACATTATATTTATTAACCCCTAATCTGCCGTCCCCAACGTTGCCGCAACCTAACTACATTTATTAACCCCTAATCTGTCTCCCCCAATGCCGCCGGCACTATAATAAAGTTATTAACCCCTAAACCTAAGTCTAACCCTAACACCCCCCTAACTTAAATATAATTTAAATAAATCTAAATAAAATAACTACAATTAACTAAATTATTCCTATTTAAAACTAAATACTTACCTATAAAATAAACCCTAAACTAGCTACAATATAACTAATAATTACATTGTATCCAGATTAGGGTTTATTTAAATTTTACAGGCAACTTTGTATTTATTTTAACTAGGAACAATAGTTATTAAATAGTTATTAACTATTTAATAACTACCTAGCTAAAATAAATACAAATTTACCTGTAAAATAAACCCTAACCTAAGTTACAATTACACCAAACACTACACTATAATTAAATGAATTACCTAAACTAACTACAATTAATTACAATTAAATTAAATAAACTAAAGTACGGAGAAAAAAAAACTAAATTACAGAAAATATTAAAATAATTACAAGAATATTGAACTAATTACACCTAATCTAATCCCCCTAATAAATTAAAAAGCCCCCCCAAATAATAAAAATCCCTTCCCTACACTAAATTACAAATAGCCCTTAAAAGGGCCTTTTGCGGGGCATTGCCCCAAAGTAATCAGCTCTTTTACCTGTTAAGAAAAATACAATACCCCCCCAACATTAAAACCCACCACCCACACACCCAACCCTACTCTAAAACCCACCCAATCCCCCCTTAATAAAACTTAACACTAACCCCTTGAAGATCACCCTACCTTGAGACGTCTTCACCCAACCGGGCAGAAGTGATCCTCCAGACGGGCAGAAGTCTTCATCCAGATGGCATCTTCTATCTTCATCTATCCGGAGCGGAGCGGGTCCATCTTCAAGCCAGCCGACGCGGAGCATCCTCTTTCAACGACATCCAACTGAAGAATGAAGGTACCTTTAAGTGACGTCATCCAAGATGGCATCCCTTGAATTCCGATTGGCTGATTGAATACTATCAGCCAATCGAAATTAAGGTAGAAAAAATCCTATTGGCTGATCCAATCAGCCAATAGGATTGAGCTTGCATTCTATTGGCTGATTGGAACAGCCAATAGAATGCAAGCTCAATCCTATTGGATGATTGTAGTTTAAAATTCTTGTAATTATTTTATTATTTTCTGTAATTTAGTGGGGTTTTTTCCGTACTTTAGTTTATTTAATTTAATTGTAATTAATTGTAGTTAGTTTAGGGAATTAATTTAATTATAGTGTAGTGTTAGGTGTAATTGTAACTTAGGTTAGCGTTTATTTTACAGGTAAATTTGTATTTATTTTAGCTAGGTAGTTATTAAATAGTTAATAACTATTTAATAACTATTGTTCCTAGTTAAAATAAATACAAACTTGCCTGTAAAATAAAAATAAACCCTAAGATGGCTACAATGTAACTATTAGTTATATTGTAGCTAGCTTAGGGTTTATTTTATAGGTAAGTATTTAGTTTTAAATAGGATGAATTTTTTAAATTGTAGTAATTTTATTTCGTATAATTTAAATAATATTTAAGTTAGAGGGGGTTAGGTTTAGGGTTAGACTTAGGTTTAGGGGTTAATACATTTAATATAGTGTCGGCGACGTTGGGGGCAGCAGATTAGGGGTTAATAAATGTAGGTAGGTGTCGGCGATGTTAGGGACGGCAGATTAGGGGTTAATAAAATTTAACTAGTGTTTGCAAGGAGGGAGTGCGGCGGTTTAGGGGTTAATATATTTAAGTGGCGGCGATGTCCGGTCAGCAGATTAGGGGTTAAAAACTTTATTTAAGTGTTTGCGATGTGGGGGGGGGGGGGGCTCGGTTTAGGGGTTAATATGTAGTTTATGGGTGTTAGTGTACTTTAGAGCACTTTAGTTAAGAGTTTTATGCTACGGCGTTTGTCCATAAAACTCTTAACTACTGACTTTTAAATGCGGTAACAGTCTTGACAGGAGAGGGTCTACTGTTCACTTTTTCCAAGACTCGTAATACCGGCGTTAGGAAAATCCCATTGAAAAGATAGGATAGTCAATTGACGTAAGGGGATTTGCGGTATGCTCGAGTCGCGGAAAAAAAGTGAGCGGTACACCTGTACCTGCCAGACTCGTAATACCAGCGCCGTTAAAAAGCAGCATTGGGAACTCTCAACGCTGCATTTTAAGGCAAACGCAAGACTCGTAATCTATGCGCATGTTTTTTACAATGTTGTTTGGTCTGAGGAAGGGGTCTGTGTGATATAACAAAATAAATGTATTATTTTATCACAAATCCAGTGAGTGCAGTCTATGAGGCCTACTTATCAAGCTGTCAACAGCAAATACGCTGGAATTCCGCAGCGTAATTGTGGAGAGCCTGATTCCCCTTATTTATCAAAGCATACAGACTGGCAAAAGTAGGAATTTGTAAAGTAACATACGATCCACTGGTCTCAGTCCGACACAGATCGATGCTTACGTCACTACAGATGTTCCGAATGCAAATTCGGCACTATCTGACTACTTTTGCTAGTTAACAAATATCTAGCAGGTACGCTCTGCACTATTCCGGCCCAGCGTACCTGCTTTTCAATCCGCCGTCTAAAAACCCCTAATCTGCCGCCCTGACACCGCCGCCACCTACATTATACTTATTAAAATAAAAATAAATCCTAAGATAGCTACAATATAATTATTATTTATATTGTAGCTATATTAGGGTTTATTTTAAAGGTAAGTATTTAGTTTTAAATAGGATTAATTTATTTAATAAGATAACTATTATTTAGATTCATTTAATTAATATTTAAGTTAGGGGGGTGTTAGGGTTAGGGTTAGACTTAGGTTTAGGGGTTAATAATTTTATTACAGTGGCGGCGGTGTAGTAGGGGGCAGGACAGGGGTTAATAAATTTATTATAGGTGGCAACGGTATAGGGGGGGCAGGATAGGGGTTAATATGTATCATGTAGGTGGCGGCGGGTCTGGGAGCGGCGGTTTAGGGGTTAATACATATATTATAGTACATATATTATAGTTGCGGCGGGGACCGGGAGCGGCGGTTTAGGGGTTAACATATTTATTATAGCTTGCGGTGGGCTCCGGGAGCGGCGGATTAGGGGTTAATCAGTTTATTATAGTGGCGGTCGGCTCCGGGAGCGGCGGTTTAGGGGTTAACATATTTATTATAGTGGCGGTGGGCTCCGGGAGCAGCAGTTTAGGGGGTAATAACTTTATTTAGTTGCAGCGGTGTAGGGGGGGCAGATTAGGGGAGTTTAGACTCGGGGTACATGTTAGGGTGTTAGGTGTAGACAGCTCCCATAGGAATCAATGGGATGTCTGGCAGCAGCGAACATGAACTTTCGCTATGGTCAGACTCCCATTGATTCCTATGGGATCCGCCACCTCCAGGGCGGCGGATTGAAAACCAGGTACGCTGGGCCGGAAAAGTGCCGAGCATACCTGCTCGTTTTTTGATAACTAGCAAAAGTAGTCAGATTGTGCCGCACTTGTGTGCGGAACATCTGTAGTGACGTAAGAATCAATCTGTGTCGGACTTTGCCCGGCGGATCAAAGCTTACGTCACTAAATTCTACTTTTGCCGGTATCTAGGGCTTGATAACTTAGGCGAATCAGCCTCGCCACAAATACGCTGGGAATTCCAGCATATTTGAGGTTGACGGCTTGATAACTAGGCACCTTAATCTGTACTGGCACCCTGGCTTTTGTGATATAAAGTGAGAGCGCTCTCCTTTTGTTGTTATTATATATATATACATATATATATATATATATATATATATATATACACACACACACACACACAGTATATAGCGCACATTAGGGTTAGTACTCGAGCAAAACCCTGAACAGGGTTTTGTATCATGCCCCTTATAAGTCTATGGGGAAAGTGGGTTAGCGCAGACACGTTATTCAACCTCCAGATGTTAGTGTGTTGGAGGCTTTTGTTTGAGGGATGAATTTTTATTTTCATCTTGTAATATGAGAAACAAGAATGGGAGCCCTATGGACTTTATGACTTGAGTAGTGTTAGCATTCAATAGGATTAATATTTGTGCCCCCCTAATTGTAATCTAGCTCATAGTTTTTGCATTAAAAACGTTATACTAAAGCTGTTTATGTTGAGTACAGTCGGACTGGCTCCTAATTTTTTTCCTTCATTTTACGCAAAAAACAAACAAAACAAAAAAACTGTAAGACATTTCAAAATTCCATCTTTTACAAGCAATAAATAAAAAATAACTTTAACATTTTCTTGTTCAAGCAATATTGATATTTAATAACAGTTCATATGTACTTTACTATTTTTCATATCAATGTGTCAAACTATTTACTCACTGCGTGATATTATAAAATAATTTAAGATTATCTATTATATACAGCACCATTGGCCTAGAGTACAGTTTCCGTGTCACTGCAATCAAGTCGATAAACATTTATCAGACAAGGAAAACATTGCTTCTATAATTAGACTGAGTTCCAATCCCACTGGAACCCTGCTGGCACATATTGATATTTTTCAGAACATCTGAACTTCCTGCTTCTGATAATAATATAAGCTTCAATTAACATCAGGATAAAGGAATTTTAAACATTTTTTAATTAATAGGTAACCGTACAATACTAGCTTAAGCACTGTGAGTTAAATATACAGTACGTTTTATTATGGGCAATAGCATTAACCCCAATACCGCTTAAACCTGTTTTTGCCATAATTATCATAAATCTGCTGTATACAGTTTACCCCCACAACACAATACCCCATAAGCAATTAACCTCCACCATGGACCGCGATTAACCCTTTAAGTATGAATACCCTAAATGAAACCGTGCTAAGAGAACTTTGGGATAATACTAGACCCTACACACACATCAGGATTTCTATATAAATTGGTATATACCATCTATATCTAACCACATAGACTATTATATATAGGTCTCTACCATTCGGTATTTGCTACCCAGCGCTCTTTTTTCCTCTCAACTACTCCTCTAAATACACCCCCTGGAAGCTTAGAGGAAGCTTCTATTTGGTCAAGAGAGCATATACCTATCAGCGCAAGGAATATATACCTTTCTGTATACATTGTCCTAAATTAAACCCTACCTACCCCTGCAGAGAACCAACTAGCAATAAATAAAGCAACCTTTTAGCACAGCAGCAGCCTTGGACATCTTTTCTAGTATCAAAATCTAACCAAGGAAACTGCCATGTAGATTTTGATAGTTCTACTTGAATCACAATATCAGGCAAAACCAAAAAACAATAATTATCACTGAAATTTGGGGCATTTTCTTTTAGAGAAAACTTAGAATTATGTCTGATCGGTTACTATATTGCTATATGTTTACTTATACATATATATTATTTACAGACATTCTAAACTATGGTCTGTGTGGGATCTCTTTTATAGCATCAGCCACTAGAGAGACACCTTGTACACAATGGGGCATATGTATCAAGCTCCGGATAGAGCTTGATGCCCCGTGTTTCTGGCGAGCCTGCAGGCTCACCAGAAACAGCAGTTATGAAGCAGTGGTTACAAAGACCGCTGCTCCATAACCTGTCCGTCTGCTCTGAGCAGACGGACAGACTTCGCCACAATACAACCCGATCGAGTACGATCGGGTTGATTGACACCCACCTGCTGGTGGCCTATTGGCCACGAGTCTGCAGGGGGCGGCATTGCACCAGCAGCTCTTGTGAGCTGCTGGTGCAATGCTGAATACGGCGAGCGTATTGCTCGCCGTATTCAGCGAGGTCTGGCGGACCTGATCCGCAGTGTTGGATCAGGTCCGCCAGACCTTGATAAATAGGCCCCAATGAGTAGCTCATGAAAGATAAATAACTGAATTCTCTCCTACACCATTACAGTATCCTACATTATAAGACCTAAATAAAATGCACAGTGTTACTTACAAATCAAATAAATAGACACAACAAAATATCACTGCTGAGCGCTACAATTGTTTCTTTTTGTAATAAATATGCAGTGATATCCTGCACCTGCTTCCTCTCTACTGTCTATGAAATATTTGTCACAACTAACAGTTATTAAAAGGACATTAAACACTTTGTGATCATAATACAAAATATTTTCGTATATGTAGTAAAACAGCTGCTACTATTTACTTTGCTCCCTTTTCCTGTAATTTAATTCTGAAAATGTTGTGCTTTGCAATTTCTGTTAAAATTTCCAATTTCTGACCCTTTTAAAATGGACCCAAACTGGTCTCAGCAGAGAAGAAAATCTAAGTAACAACAATGTGGCGTCCATTGCTTTATAGACACTAAGGGGCCTAGTTATCAAGCCGTCTACTTTCCTGGCTTCGCCGGCCCAATATGCCCGCCTAAGCTCGCCTCACATCGCCGCCGCGGACCTGAAAAAATACGCCTAAGTTATCAAATAAAGCTGTCAAAAAGCAGCGGGGCGATGAGCAGCGGACTGTGACAGTTATCACTCATCCGATCTCGCTGCCCTTCGGCTTTTTCCCAGCTTTATTGCTAGCCTGTCACTAAGCACTCACACTAAACTACACTGTTCTATCCCCTATACCGGCGCCCCCGGAGCCTCCTGCAACTAAATAAAGTTACTAACCCCTAAACCGCCGCTCCTAGACCCTGCCGCAAGTCTTATAAATGTATTAACCCCTAAACCGCCGCTCCCGGACACCGCTGCCACCTACATTATACCTAGTAATCCCTATCCTGCCCCCCCTATACCGTCGCCCTCTATAATAAATGTCAGTATATTTATGAAAATCTTAGCAGTGCTATCCAAATAATATATATAAGTTTATGGCAGGGTTATAAACACAATACAAAGAAATAGAAACCCTAATTAACCATGCATCTACTAGACCATACAATTAATATAAATATCTGAATTCTTTTATTTAGTTAATATCCATAAACATATTGAACTATATTTGCAATAAAAGGAAACTAAATAAAAGTTTATATGCGTTAGAACCAACTCTTAAGATATGCTATTCTTCTTACAAAACCCAGAACAATATACCTTCACAATTCAGCCTTATTTATTTAACACAATGGGACTAAAAACCTTTAACATCCAAGCAATACAATTCTAAACAGTGTTTATAAAACAATAGGATAAAATATATATTCTGCTATTTAACTGCAATTTATCCTAATACAAAATTAACCGACAATATCAGAACTTGTATAGATGAGTTACTTAGCCAATTCAGACACAGATTTGAACAAAACCTAGGCTTATAACTACCAATTTAAAATACAATATACTTCACCAATTTTGAACCAATTCGTAGCGGTCTTTAGGTCATCTCATTTGAAAGAAGGTTTTTGCACAAATCAAGGATAAGTTTTAAGCTCCTTGCTGAAGTGAACTTTTTTTTTTCAGGTATATCGCAGCCAAAATCAGATCACTAATTTTCAACAAGTTACAGACAACTCTCCCTTGTGCATTCAACACTCCCATTATATAATCATTGATGACATCATGTGGGTGGCACTACGGGAGCTGACCTTCCCATTGGTTATCTGGGAAGTCTAAATCGGATTGGCCCTTGGAAATTTCATTTTTAACAGCCAGAAAGAACCTTCTGGCTGTAGTTCTCGCAACATAACACCAGGTGGCAGCATACAGTACAACATAGCAATACAATACAGCATTTCTGACATTTTTAAGCAAGTTAATTTTTTTTTTATAAAATGGTTATTTAATCAGATCACACTCTCTGCATTAATCATATATAACCCCAATTACAGATGGTTAATATTAGGTTATTTTTTTCTGATTATTCTGATACCAAATATGTTATATTATTAACATTTTATTTTATTTAGGTAATTTAATACTGCTAATTATTAGTTTAAAATGCATTACAATGTTATCGGTATCCTGGCATTTATATGTGAATAATAGCTTATTTTTAATTCAGTATTGTACTGTATTCCAAGTGAATCCTGTCTATGTAGATCTGAAATAAAAATAAATGTTAATAATCACTTCTCTTCAGGTCCATAAACATCTATTCATGTTCTTAAACACACAGAGGCTAAGATATTCATGCTTTCAAAACATACACATATATATATATCATATATATATATATATATATATATATATATATATATATACACATACACACACACATCTCATGTCCATTAAAACATATACTGTTGCTTTGAAATCATAATGTAAGTCATGGGCCTTCACTGTATTATCCTAACATTCTAACTTTTCAGTAACTTCAGTTGCCAGACTTTTTGTCTCATACTCACCACATGGGGTCAATCCATGAGGAGTTGTAAGAGTCTTTAAAACAGCATATTTCCTGTTTAGCCAGCAGTGCAGATGTGTATTTGATTTTATTTGTGTCACCTTCCCCCAAGAGGGGTTTTTGCAGTAAGTCTTCAAATAGAGATTCAGTGAGATAGAACTGTTGTATCACACGTGTCAAATTCCAAAGGGGTCCTTGAACACATTCTTTTCTCACCTCACCAAATGTTCTGAGGTTATAAAAATCTGCATATATAGTCAAATGAATAGGGTCACTGAGCTATTTCCTTTAGAAAAGAAATGTTTGTGTTTCAAAAAGGCTCTACTGATCGTCAATCCTGATAGACGTGTATTAGAAGCTGTGTTCAACAAACTCATGTTTAATTAATCCTGAGTTCTCATCTAACATATACAGTGTATAAAATATACATATATATATATATATATGTACACATATGTAATATTCATCATAATATTCATATACTCTGACATAAATCCCCCTTCCAACTTCAAATAGATGTAGGACACATGTATTTGAATTGGCTTAAAGTCAGTGGTATTTGATGAGGATCAACCGTATACCTCATAGACAGTCTCTTATGAAGAAAGTTTGTTATTTTGAGCTTTCATGTTTATCAGTTAGGCATCTTTAAATTACAGTATGTCTTTAGTGCATTTGGGGATATGACACTTCATTCTCCCTCTATGACTTGTAGTTGGGATCTGGGATGACATGCCCGCAATTGATTGATATGTACCCATTTATCTATGAAACCTTCATTTTTGGGGATCCGTATTTTATAGGCCACTGGAGATATTTTGTCAGTAATGACAAAAGGACCTTTCCATGAGGGAAGAAATTTCTTCTCCCTAACCTGACCTCTTCCAAAGTTATAAAGATAAACTTTATCATTTATTTCATATTCCTTTTTGGATGTTTTGAGATCATAATAGGTTTTAGTGGCAGTTGCGGCTCTTTCTAAATTCCTTTGAGCAAATGCAAAGGCATATTGCAGGTGCTTTCTTAAGTTCTCCACATATTGATGTGTATTGGCAGCGTTTATCAAGTTTTGGTCTGATGTACGGTACAGTAGATGCTGAGGTAGAACCATTCTTCTACCAGTCATCAGTTCAAAAGGTGACATCTTGGTAGCACTACTTGGAGTTGCTCTTAATGCCATTAAGACTAGAGGTAGTTTTACATCCCAGTCTTTACCTGTTTCACTCACAAACTTTTTGAGGATTTTAGCAATGGACTGGTTGTAACGCTCTACACCACCACTTGAGGCAGCTCTATAAGCAATATGGAGCTTTCTTTTAACCCCTAGTATTTTCCACATTTTTGTCATCACTTCGCTAGTGAAGTGGGTCCCCCGATCTGATTCGATTCTTTGGGGCAAACCAAATCTGGAAAATACATGGTTGATGAGCAATGCTGCACATGTTTCAGCACTATTGTTAGGTGCACTAATGCACTCTACCCATTTAGTGAACAGGCATGTTACGGTTAACATGTATTTGTTACCTCTTGATGATCTTGTTACCGGGCCAATAAAATCAATTTGTATATCTGACCATGGCATTACCATCCCCCTTTTCTGCAATGGCGCTCTATGCGTTGGTGCAGTGGGTTGGAACTGTGGACAGATTAAACACCCTTGACAGTAGGTTTGAACATCTTTCAACATGTGTGGCCAAAAAGCATAATCACGTAATATTTCATACGTGAGTTTGGCACCACGATGACCAGATGTGGGAGCATCATGGGCATGTTGAAGCATTAGACCTCTGAACTTGGTGGGTACTACCCACTGCTGGATGCCAGTTTTGGAGGTTCTAATTACCAAACCATCCTGTAACTTGAATTGTGATCTAGATTTCATTAAGATTCTAAGATCTTCTTTGCCAATGCAATCATCTTTTGAGATGGGGTTGCTTTCAGGATCTTCTATGTGTTTATAGAAGATGCCTACAATGGGGTCTTCTTTTTGACTAGTGATCAGGTCCTCACTAGGAGAATCCTGACTCCATTGTACCAAATTAGGCTCACTCTGTTGTTTTGCCTGGTTTCTGGTAATGGCTTCTACCTGAATTGCACCCATTAAATGGTCAATATTAAGGAGTTCTCCAGTTATGGCTCCTTGTTTGGCTAATGAATCCGCAAGGTCATTGCCTTCCTTATCAGGACCTAAAACTCTGGAATGACCCTTGGTCTTTTTCCAGTGTATGGTTAAATCATTGGATACTACCAGATTATCAATCTCGCAGAACAATTTGCCATGCTTGACTGGTTTGTTATTGCTTTTCTGCATGCCATTTCTTTTCCAAGTTGGCAGGTATTCAACAAAACTGTCACGCACATAATTTGAGTCAGTTATGATCACAAATTTATGAATACCATGTTCAATAGCCATTTCAATGGTTTTGAAAACAGCAGTTAGTTCAGCAACTTGACTGGATCTTGGTCCAATGTTGAAACCTATAGATAAATTTGGGAATCCATTTGCCCCAGTTATACCAATGCCAGCAACTAATCTGCGCTCATTATCAATAGTGGCATGGTAAGAACAACCATCAACATACACCCAAGGTAGTGTTTGGCAATGGTCCTCATTGTACATTTTATATGGGGAAAGCAATTGTTCCTCCAGAAAATCATCTTCTGATAATTCTTCCCCAGGATCTCTATCAGTACAGTCGTGGAGCTCAGCAAGTCCTTGTGCGACTGGATTCTTTTTATTCTGCTTGTAGCGAATTTCTAATGGCCAGCCTTGCAAGGAAAGAGTCCACGCTGTTATGCGGCTATTAGACAAGTTCCCATCTCTTATTCTCTCACTTTGCAAATATAGCAAAGGCTGGTGGGCCGTTTCTACAATAATTTTCTCGCCCTGTATATAGCTGCGGAAATTTTGTAGAGCCCATACAGTAGATAAGAGGGCTTTTTCGCAATCGTTAAACTTTATTTCTACTGGGGATAGATTTTTGCTCGCATAAGCAATGGCTTTGTTCAAATTATCATGCTTTTGGTATAACACAGCACTCATGCTTACATCTGTGTACCCTGTTTCTAAGTAGAAAGGTTTACCACCTTCAGGGTACGCTAAGCAAGGTGCTTGAGTGAGTTTTCTCTTCAGCTCTCTGATGGCTGTCTCTTGAGACTCACTCCAGTGCCATTTCACATCCTTCTTTAGAAGAAGTAGTAGTGGTTTAGCTAATTCCGCATAATTATCAATGAATTTGCGAGAATAATTAGTCATACCCAGGAATGATCTCAATTCCTTTAAGTTAGTTGGGTTTTTAGAATTCACTATAGCTTCCACCTTTTTCTTCTGGGGATTTAATCCGTCAGAGGTAACTTCATGCCCCAAGAAGTTTACACGAGTGCGGCACCATTGAGCTTTTTGCAGGGATAATTTGACACCTGCCCTTTTAAGTTGGCTGAGGACGTGTTTAAGTTCTGTGATGTGTTTTTCAAAGTCTGTGCTTTTGATTAAAACATCATCAACATAAGATAAGGTCCCCCTTTCCAGTGCGTCAGGCATAGCCTTATGCATGAATACAGCAAATTCATGTCCAGAATTTATGTATCCAAATGGAAGTCTCTGGAATGCATACTGAACCTTTTGGAAGGAGAATGCTAGCTTATATTGGTCCTCTTCATGTACCTTTATGGTCCAATATCCCTGTGCACAATCAATGGCAGTGAATATTTTGGATCCTTGCATTTGTGCTAGGCACTGGTCAATGTATGGTACAGGCCAGCCAGACATGTATACTCGTTTGTTTAGCTGTCTTAAATCAGCACACAAACGCCATTGTCCATTGGGCTTAAGGACACCTAGAATAGGATTATTATAAGAGCTGTGCACCTGTCTGATAATACCTCTTTCTTCCAAATTCCTTATGATCTCTGCAAGAGAATCATATGAGGCTAAGGGAAGTCTGTATTGTTTGACAAATACAGGTGGCGCATTAGGATCTGTTTGTATCCTTGCAATGTGCAAGTCTGTAGTACCACAGTCATAAGAATCCTTAGCGAAAATTTCCTTGTACTCCATCAGGAGTTCTCGCAGCTGTTGGCGTTCATCATTGCTGGAACAGCCATTAGCTAAGGATATTTGCTCTTCGACTATTTGCTGAAATCCTGGAAAGATTTCAGGCTGTCCTATTTCATAGGCTTCTTCCAGTCTAGAGGTGAGATCCCCTTGATTATAATTTACATTGCTCCCATGACTCTGGGTATTGGGGTAATCTTGCTGTTTGATTGGCTGATCAAACACTAGAGAGGCTTCTTCAATTTTACAGATGCCTTCCTCTGAGCTGAAGGGATAAATAGACTGAATTTTAAATAGACCCTCTGGCATAGATGCAAAGGATTGTTCTATTAACTGTTCTTCAGTTAGGTATCCTTCAGGTATTAGTCCAATTACATTATTCTGGAATCCAAAAGTGTAATAACTTGATTCCAGTGCATATCCTATGGTAGTTCCCTTGGATAATGTTATATCCTGTGGGGTCATGTTATGCACAATAATATTTATTGGAACAGTTCCAATATTCACCATAGGAGTGTAGGTTACTGTGACACCCAGATTTTGTATTCTATGGGAGAGGCAAATCAGTGTTTCAGAAGTTTTTAATTTCTGACCTCTCTTTACCTGTAAGGGTAAAAGAAATTTATCAGCCCCAGCAGGAATTATAACATCGCTAGATACCTGCATATTCACAGCATATGGCAATTGCTGGTTTGATTTCAGGGCTGCATTTTCATCCTGAAATACTTCAGGGTCCCCCTTTAACCTGCTCCAGAGGCAAGAATTAATCAAATCTATTTGTATGGCATATCTATGTAAGATATCATTGCCAATGTATATTTGATTATGGGGAGTATTTAAAACTAAAAACAGGTGCTTCACTGACTTATTTCCTATAGAGATAGATAATAAGCACTTAGCTGTGATGTTATAGCTTTCAGACCTGTCATCCAGGTTGCTGACACTGTGGTCTTGGGGAGAAAGATATTTAATCACTTTAGGTTCAGCTATCTGCGCTAATAAACCTTCGCTTATATAGCTAGCTTCCTGTTTTAAGTTTATTTTAGCATACTCGGTTTTACCAAGGTCATGCACTTGTATAGGGATAAATAGATCCTCTTTAACTCTCTCAATCCCTGTGAGGTATTGAGTGTGGCCTCCCCCCTTAGGGATTTTATGATCCCCCTTGTGGAGTGATATGGTTAATACATCGCCATCTAGGGAAATATTCGCTATCTTTCCAGGCGAAATTTTAAAAGTATTACCATCAGAGCCACTAAAAGGAGTCTGATCGTCTATTTGTAGAATAGTGATTTCAGGTGCAGAGTTATTCCTGAAATGAATCTCCACAGCATCTGGTTTCTCTTCCACCACGTGACAGCTATGTCGGGCGTGAGATATACCAGATTTTTCATAATTGATAGGCCGTTTAACTTGCGACCAAATTACATTATTTATGCAATCAATTATGGTGCTTAATCGTTTCAGGAGATCACTACCAATAATTAAACGATCAGTTGGCAGATCCACTATAATGACAGGGTGTCTTATGACCCTGTTCCCCAATTTAAATTTTAACCAGGCAGTACCGTAAACTTTTAGGGAGTCACCCCCAACACCTATTAGAGAACCGTCAAATTCTTTTATTTTAGGTTTGTGGGGTGTTAGCTCATTTAGCTGTGTGTAGTACCTGTGGGATAAGATAGTTGCCTGTGACCCAGTGTCAATTAATCCCCTGATAGGGTTGGAGACTGAATCTTGCAGCTCAACTAGTACATAATATCTTCCTGCAGTTTCTATCATTTCACACATAAAATTTGCATTCTTGTACATCTGTGGGCTTCGCCACGTTTTACCTGAATTCGCTGTGTCATTCGATGCAGAGGAACCTTCATACCTACCTGTTTCCTCTATGACAGGGTTGGTTGGATTCTTTTGTACTGCATCTGTGGAGATAAGGTTAGGAGAGAGCTGCAGAGGAAAAGTTTGGTTAATTTTTCCCGGCTGATGTCGCTCATTGTCACAGCTAATTTGTCCGTTTCCGGTCTGTGGGGAGATAACATGATTAGTATCATTGATATTTATTACTACATTTTGTATATCTCTCCCCTCCCCTTCAGGTGATACTGCAGTATTTATGACTGTGCCTGTGGTCCACTGCTGACCACTGGCTGTACCCCTAAAAAAAGTATTGTTCGGTTGCTGAGCCGTAGATTTTTGACTCATATTAGCGATTTGTTCGCTCAACCGATTTAATTGGGTAAACAGCATATCTACCTGATTGTACAAGTTACCTCTACCCCTGGGCCTATCTCTTGGTGCCCCATTGTACTGATTCCTGGACCATTGTGTTCCCTCAGAATCAGGGCCACTATTTCCATTCTGGCGTGGTTGCCCCTGGGGTTCAGCTTGTTCAGTATTAATATTTTGGGGAGCATTATATACCTGGGGTGTCTGGTTACCCTGAGAATATCTTCGCCGTTTATTGTATCTACCCTTGCGCGGATACCAATTATTTGGTGAGTATTCTCTTTGTGAGTAATTATTCACCTGATTATGTCCCCCACTTTGGTTATAGTCTCCCTGCGCCTCAACCTGTGTAGGGGGAGGGGCAGAATTAAACCTCTGTGGAGATGGCCTGTTTTGACTGGCCACCTCTGCATAAGTCCTCTTGTTAGACTCCAAATTGAGGGGGCTAGGTGACACCCTAGTTTCTGCCACAATTTTGGGTTTTGACTCCTTTTTAACCCCCTGCTCACTGGACTGCTGAATAGAGTATAACTTCGTACTCTCTTTGATCAGCCATTCCAATGAGCAGTCCTCATCAAAATCTCTAGCTAAGTTAATTTTGATGGGTGTAGGCAGTGCTTCAAAAAATAAATTTACAAATTCTGAGCCATTAAATCTGGGATTATCTTCAGCCATACTGTACGCATTTTTCAATACAGAAAGGAATTCGACTGGACTCTGATTCGCACGACACTTTAAACCATATACCGCTATTTTCGCGGCAGTTTTAGTGCGATATTGCCCGAATTCTTTTCTGCATTGTTGTTTTACCCCATTCCAGGAATGAATATTCATATCCTTTAGTGAAGCAAAGAATTTGTGATGCTTACTGTCAAATACCCAAGGCAGAAATTCAATTTTCAATTTCTCACTTGTAACATTCATTATAGCTAACGCATTTTCAAAAGCCTGTAAATGATCAATTACAGATGTTGTTCCCTTATTGGAGAATATAGGTACTGCGCGTTGTACGAAGGTGATTATTTTATGGGAATCATAGACTTTATCAGACTTATTTTGGGATTCTCTGTTAGAGTTTCCCTCCCCCGCATCAGCTGCGCTACAGCTGTCCTCTGGATTTACATCCTGAGGGGATTGTCTATTTGGGAAATCTACTTCTGACCCGTTAGGGGTCATTTGTCTATGTTGTTCTATATATTTTCGTACCTCGTCCCTTACGCGTTCGCTAAAGGAGTTAGCATTATCTGTATTATTCTCACTGCTAATATAGGGGTTTTCATTATGGCGATATGACCTTTTTAAATCGCTTAATTCTCTCTGGCTTTGCGCAAGCTGTTTATTTAAATCTTGTATCTGCGCGATTAAGTCCATATTGTGCTTATCTAAGGTGGCTAGGTTTTGGGCAAATTCATCCATTTTATTTTTGGCTATTTTTAAACCCTCTTCGCGTCTGCGCGAGGAACGAATACTATTTTCTAGCTCCTGTATTTGCAATCGTTTGTCTGTGACACAAAACAACATTTCGTCAATTATGCATATTAGAAGGGGCCAAGATTTTAGTATTAGTTTTTCTCGCTTTTTGGGATCTTTGCATTGATTAATCATTAATAATTCCTGGAAGAATTCATTCTCTTCATTCCACATATTATTATTAACGGTAATATTTTTAGCCCTAGTTTCAAGCATATCCACAAAATCATTTAATTCACCAGCAATATTTAACTTCCCTTTAATGTAACTTAAGATATCTTTCTTAAGGACCTGACCTTTAGTAATAGGTATGGTTATGGGACCAATTTCATTGCTATGTACAGAATTAAATGAGTCACTTCTGGCTACAGACATTATTATATTGGTTTAGTACTTAGTTAAACTAAAACGTTAATACAATTTTTGCCAATAAAAAGAGAGAAGGAAAATTTTTATATTTCAAAAAAAAAAAATATTATTAATTTTGAAATATGAAAAATTAATATTCCAAAATATGAGAAATTAATATTTTTTATTAACTTTTAAAATATGAAAAATCAATATTTTTGATTAATTTTGAAATATGAAAAATTCATATTTTTATTAATTTTTCAAAATTAATCTTTAATAATATTTCAAGATATTAATGTAAATCTCGAAATATGAAAATTAATATTTCAACTTTTAAAAAAAAATTATATCTTCAAAATATTAATATCGAAATATGAATTTTTTTTTATTTTTTTTTTCTCTTTTATAATAATTTCTATTTACTTACAAATATATTATATCAATTATGATGGAATATTAATAAATCTCAGAAAAAGTGCCTCCAATTATTATGTCAGTATATTTATGAAAATCTTAGCAGTGCTATCCAAATAATATATATAAGTTTATGGCAGGGTTATAAACACAATACAAAGAAATAGAAACCCTAATTAACCATGCATCTACTAGACCATACAATTAATATAAATATCTGAATTCTTTTATTTAGTTAATATCCATAAACATATTGAACTATATTTGCAATAAAAGGAAACTAAATAAAAGTTTATATGCGTTAGAACCAACTCTTAAGATATGCTATTCTTCTTACAAAACCCAGAACAATATACCTTCACAATTCAGCCTTATTTATTTAACACAATGGGACTAAAAACCTTTAACATCCAAGCAATACAATTCTAAACAGTGTTTATAAAACAATAGGATAAAATATATATTCTGCTATTTAACTGCAATTTATCCTAATACAAAATTAACCGACAATATCAGAACTTGTATAGATGAGTTACTTAGCCAATTCAGACACAGATTTGAACAAAACCTAGGCTTATAACTACCAATTTAAAATACAATATACTTCACCAATTTTGAACCAATTCGTAGCGGTCTTTAGGTCATCTCATTTGAAAGAAGGTTTTTGCACAAATCAAGGATAAGTTTTAAGCTCCTTGCTGAAGTGAACTTTTTTTTTTCAGGTATATCGCAGCCAAAATCAGATCACTAATTTTCAACAAGTTACAGACAACTCTCCCTTGTGCATTCAACACTCCCATTATATAATCATTGATGACATCATGTGGGTGGCACTACGGGAGCTGACCTTCCCATTGGTTATCTGGGAAGTCTAAATCGGATTGGCCCTTGGAAATTTCATTTTTAACAGCCAGAAAGAACCTTCTGGCTGTAGTTCTCGCAACATAACACCAGGTGGCAGCATACAGTACAACATAGCAATACAATACAGCATTTCTGACATTTTTAAGCAAGTTAATTTTTTTTTTTATAAAATGGTTATTTAATCAGATCACACTCTCTGCATTAATCATATATAACCCCAATTACAGATGGTTAATATTAGGTTATTTTTTTCTGATTATTCTGATACCAAATATGTTATATTATTAACATTTTATTTTATTTAGGTAATTTAATACTGCTAATTATTAGTTTAAAATGCATTACAATGTTATCGGTATCCTGGCATTTATATGTGAATAATAGCTTATTTTTAATTCAGTATTGTACTGTATTCCAAGTGAATCCTGTCTATGTAGATCTGAAATAAAAATAAATGTTAATAATCACTTCTCTTCAGGTCCATAAACATCTATTCATGTTCTTAAACACACAGAGGCTAAGATATTCATGCTTTCAAAACATACACATATATATATATCATATATATATATATATATATATATATATATATACACATACACACACACATCTCATGTCCATTAAAACATATACTGTTGCTTTGAAATCATAATGTAAGTCATGGGCCTTCACTGTATTATCCTAACATTCTAACTTTTCAGTAACTTCAGTTGCCAGACTTTTTGTCTCATACTCACCACATGGGGTCAATCCATGAGGAGTTGTAAGAGTCTTTAAAACAGCATATTTCCTGTTTAGCCAGCAGTGCAGATGTGTATTTGATTTTATTTGTGTCACCTTCCCCCAAGAGGGGTTTTTGCAGTAAGTCTTCAAATAGAGATTCAGTGAGATAGAACTGTTGTATCACACGTGTCAAATTCCAAAGGGGTCCTTGAACACATTCTTTTCTCACCTCACCAAATGTTCTGAGGTTATAAAAATCTGCATATATAGTCAAATGAATAGGGTCACTGAGCTATTTCCTTTAGAAAAGAAATGTTTGTGTTTCAAAAAGGCTCTACTGATCGTCAATCCTGATAGACGTGTATTAGAAGCTGTGTTCAACAAACTCATGTTTAATTAATCCTGAGTTCTCATCTAACATATACAGTGTATAAAATATACATATATATATATATATATGTACACATATGTAATATTCATCATAATATTCATATACTCTGACATAAAGTTATTAACCCCTATCCTGCTGATCCCGCATCTCTCCGCAACTAAATAAATAGTTTAACCCCTAAACCGCCGCTCCCTGAACCCGCCGCAACCTATATTAAACCTATTAACCCCTATCCTGCCCCCCTACACCGTCGCCACCTATAATAAATTTAATAACCCCCTAATCTGCCCCCCCTACACCGTCGCCATCTATAATAAATTTATTAACCCCTATCCTGCCCCCCACTACACCGCCGCCACTGTAATAAAATTATTAACCCCTAAACCTAAGTCTAACCCTAACCCTAACGCCCCCCTAACTTAAATATTAATTAAATAAATCTAAATAAATTAACTCTTATTAACTAAATGAATCCTATTTAAAACTAAATACTTACCATTAAAATAAACCCTAATATAGCTACAATATAAATAATAATTATATTCTAGCTATCTTAGGATTTATTTTTATTTTACAGGTACCTTTCAATTTATTTTAACCAGGTACAATAGCTATTAAATAGTTATTAACTATTTAATAGCTTACCTAGCTAAAATAAAGAGAAATTTACCTGTAAAATAAATCCTAACCTAAGTTACAATTATACCTAACACTACACTATACTTTAATAAATTATTCCTATTTAAAACTAAATACTTACCTGTAAAATAAACCCTAAGATAGCTACAATATAATTAATAATTATATTATAGCTATCTTAGGATTTATATTTATTTTACAGGTAACTTTGTATTTATTTTAGCTAGTTAGAATAGTTATTAAATAGTTATTAACTATTTAATAACTACCTAGCTAAAAGAAATACAAAATTACCTGTAAAATAAATCCTAACTTAAGTTACAATTAAACCTAATACTACACTATCATTAAATTAATTAAATAAACTACCTACAAATAACTACAATTAAATACAATTACATAAACTAACTAAAGTACAAAAAATAAAAAAAAGCTAAGTTACAAAAAAATAAAAAAATAAGTTACAAACATGTTAAAAATATTACAACAATTTTAAGCTACTTACACCTAATCTAAGCCCCCTAATAAAATAACAAACCCCCCCCAAAATAAAAAAATGCCCTACCCTATTCTAAATTAAATAAAGTTCAAAGCTCTTTTACCTTACCAGCCCTTAAAAGGGCCATTTGTGGGGGCATGCCCCAAAGAAAACAGCTCTTTTGCCTATAAAAGAAAAATACAACCCCCCCCAACATTAAAACCCACCACCCACATACCCCTAATCTAACCCAAACCCCCCTTACAAAAACCTAACACTAATCCCCTGAAGATCATCCTACCTTGTCTTCACTCAGCCGAGCAGCGATGGAACCGAAGTGGACATCCGGAGCGGAAGAAGTTAATCCTCCAAGCGGCGCTGAAGAAATCTTCCATCCGATGAAGTCATCATCCAGGCGGCGCTGAAGAAAAGTCTTCGATCCGGCCGATGTCATCTTCAAAGAGGCGCTGAAGAGGTCTTCTATCCGGGCGAAGTCATCTTCCAAGCCGGGTCTTGAATCTTCCTTCCGCCGACGCGGAACCTCCTTCTTCACCGACGGACTACGGCGAATGACGGCTCCTTTAAGGGACGTCATCCAAGATGGCGTCCCCTCAATTCCGATTGGCTGATAGGATTCTATCAGCCAATCGGAATTAAGGTAGGAAAAATCTGATTGGCTGATGGAATCAGCCAATCAGATTGAGCTTGCATTCTATTGGCTGTTCCGATTTTCCTACCTTAATTAATAGTCGGCGGAAGGAAGATTCAAGACCCGGCTTGGAAGATGACTTCGCCCGGATAGAAGACCTCTTCAGCGCCTCTTTGAAGATGACATCGGCCGGATCGAAGACTTTTCTTCAGCGCCGCCTGGATGATGACTTCATCGGATGGAAGATTTCTTCAGCGCCGCTTGGAGGATTAACTTCTTCCGCTCCGGATGTCCACTTCGGTTCCATCGCTGCTCAGCTGAGTGAAGACAAGGTAGGATGATCTTCAGGGGATTAGTGTTAGGTTTTTGTAAGGGGGGTTTGGGTTAGATTAGGGGTATGTGGGTGGTGGGTTTTAATGTTGGGGGGGGTTGTATTTTTCTTTTACAGGCAAAAGAGCTGTTTTCTTTGGGGCATGCCCCCACAAATGGCCCTTTTAAGGGCTGGTAAGGTAAAAGAGCTTTGAACTTTATTTAATTTAGAATAACTTAGCTTTTTTTATTTTTTGTACTTTAGTTAGTTTATGTAATTATATTTAATTGTAGTTATTTGTAGGTAGTTTATTTAATTAATTTAATGATAGTGTAGTATTAGGTTTAATTGTAACTTAAGTTAGGATTTATTTTACAGGTAATTTTGTATTTCTTTTAGCTAGGTAGTTATTAAATAGTTAATAACTATTTAATAACTATTCTAACTAGCTAAAATAAATACAAAGTTACCTGTAAAATAAATATAAATCATAAGATAGCTATAATATAATTATTAATTATATTGTAGCTATCTTAGGGTTTATTTTACAGGTAAGTATTTAGTTTTAAATAGGAATAATTTATTAAATTATTGTGTAGTGTTAGGTGTAATTGTAACTTAGGTTAGGATTTATTTTACAGGTACATTTCTCTTTATTTTAGCTAGGTAAGCTATTAAATAGTTAATAACTATTTAATAGTTATTGTACCTGGTTAAAATAAATTGAAAGGTACCTGTAAAATAAAAATAAATCCTAAGATAGCTAGAATATCATTATTATTTATATTGTAGCTATATTAGGGTTTATTTTAAAGGTAAGTATTTAGTTTTAAATAGGATTAATTTAGTTAATAAGAGTTAATTTATTTAGATTTATTTAGTTAATATTTAAGTTAGGGGGGCGTTAGGGTTAGGGTTAGACTTAGGTTTAGGGGTTAATAATTTTATTACAGTGGCGGCGGTGTAGTGGGGGGCAGGATAGGGGTTAATAAATTTATTATAGGTGGCGACGGTGTAGGGGGGGCAGATTAGGGGTTATTAAATTTATTATAGGTGGGGACGGTGTAGGGGGGGCAGGATAGGGGTTAATACATTTAATATAGGTTGCGGCGGGTTCAGGGAGCGGCGGTTTAGGGGTTAATACATTTATTATAGTTGCTGTGGGCTCCGGGAGCGGCGGTTTAGGGGTTAATATGTATAGAGTAGCTTGCGGTGGGCTCCGGGAGCGGCGGTTTAGGGGGTAATAACTTTATTTAGTTGTAGCGGTGTAGGGGGGACAGATTAGTGGTGTTTAGACTCGGGGTACATGTTAGGGTGTTAGGTGTAGACAGCTCCCATAGAAATCAATGGGATGTCTGTCAGCAGCGAACTTGTACTTTCGCTATGGTCAGACTCCCATTGATTCCTATGGGATCCGCCGCCTCCAGGGGTGGCGGATTGAAAACCAGGTACGCTGGGCCGTAAAAGTGCCGAGCGTACCTGCTAGTTTTTTGATAACTAGCAAAAGTAGTCAGATTGTGCCGCACTTGTGTGCGGAACATCTGGAGTGACGTAAGAATCGATCTGTGTCGGACTGAGTCCGGCGGATCGAAGCTTACGTCACAAAATTCTACTTTTGCCGGTCTTGAGCCTTTGATAACTAAGGCGTATCAGCCTCGCCACAAATATGCTGCGGAATTCCAGCGTATTTGAGGTTGACGGCTTGATAACTAGGCCCCTAAGGGTTAGCTTAAGAGTGGAGCGCTATTTATCGATCCCGCTCGGGTGTCAACTACGCTAGAATTAAGCTTAGGTATTAGGTAACTAGCGTATTTAAAATTGAAAGTAAAAACTTTTTGCACAAGCGATAACCCGGCGCACACAAAAAGCCAAACTTAGAATATCGTGACAAATGTATTCCCCAATAGAAGTCAATGGAGCAAGAAAAGTGGAAAAAAATCCCCAAAACACAATATAAACATAGTGATCTGTTGTGAGGAAAATCTCCTCAGCTTTAGAAACAGATCTGGTAGTGGTTGGGTATAACCAACAAAGTGCTAAATTACAAGTGGTGCATTATTTAGCACTCCCACTCGAGTGTAAGCTTTGCTAGAAGTAATCTTTTTGCATGTGTGGGTTAATGCGCGTATTACAGGACTTCGGATATCGCAACTGCGCTAACTTATTCTCCCCATACACTTCAATGGAGAGAGTAGAAGAAAAAAAAACTAACGCTTATCTCTTGCGTGCTAACCTGAAAGGAGTTATTAATAAAAAAATGCCAAACTTAGATAATCGCAACTATGTTAACGTATTCCCCCATAGACTACAATGGAGCATGAAAAGTGGAAAGAAAAATAACACCCTACTTGCGCGCAAACCTGATAACAATTTCTCAAGTGCGCTAACACGACAGGAAAATATGAATATTTCACATTCTAATTGTCTTCAAATAGTAGAATATGTTCTTTATTCATAAATATGCATACGAAGAGAGAAGCGCTCTACCAGGAACGAGCAACGGCTCATCAGCTACTTCTATGGCGATTTACCACCCGGAAGCAGCCTCTTTTAGACCAGTGTGCTTTTCACAGAGGAAAACTTTCCTGAAGTATATCAGTCTGATCCCGCCAAGTAATCTCAGTCCAGACCCAAAATACCAGGCAATTCTCCTCTGAACAAGGAACATGACAACCCCAGACGATCGTTTCAACCTCCTATGGGCCTCGTCAGTGAGGTGCAGCTACATTCCTCTAAGCACACTGGGCAAGGAGTCCACGTCTGGTTTCCTTTATCACCCATAGGGAGACTTCCCCAGGTTCATATTAATTTGCATACAAAGAGAGAAGCGCTCTACCAGGAACGAACAACAGCTCATCAGATAGTTCTATGGCGATTTACCACCCGGAAGCAGCCTCTTTTAGACCAGTGTGCATTTCACAGAGGAAAACTTTCCTGAAGTATATCAGTCTGATCCTGCCAAGTAAGGTCAGTCCAGCCCCGAAATACCAGGCAATTCTCCTCTGAACAAGGAACATGACAACCTCAGACAATCGTTAAACTGAGTTAATAGAAGCTGCACCCAGGTGGTAAATCGCCATAGAAAAGGCTAACAATGTTATTGAGCCGGTTGTTCATTCCTGTGAGTATGCTTCTCTCTGTGTGTCTTTATTCATAAATACACATTTCCTTATATATATATGATTTTTTTTGGTAAAAAAAGGGGGGACAGATTATCTATTTAAAAATATTTAGAACATATTCCTATATGTGAAGAACATTGGAATGTGAATTTTTTTCAGTAGATACACAGTATAACACTTAATTAAAAATGGATTTAGCATAAATATGCTTTAGCATATTTTCATCTATTTGACTGCAAAAGGGCTCCAATGCAATTATATATTTGTCTATATATGTACATATGTATTTTTATGTCTCGAGTAACAGTTAACCAGAGCTCTGAGGTCACAGTAATCATTCTAGCATAAATTGTGATTGCGCTCACGCATTTGTATTTACTTTCAACTTGTAATACAAGCACTCCTTCCAGCGTGCACAAACAGCTGTGATAACCTGATAGGACTTGTGCAAAACAGTGAGCCACTCATAATCTGGCCCTAAAACGTTACACTTATTTTTTTAGGTAACAACTAATATAATAAAAAAATACATATGCACATTATTCTCAGGCTAATCTTTGCTTTGAATGTGTCATTCTATTTAACATTTATTTAGTGACTAATTAAATGTCCCTTTAGTCCCTTAAGGACCGCCGTACCCTGTATGTTGTGCGGTTGTTAAGAGGTTTACTAGCGCAGCTTTGTCGACATCGGTGAAGCTGCAATTGCGCTTGTACTGCATGACTTACATAAGGAGGCAGATATAGCGCAGTCTTGCCGACATCTGCAAAACCTTAATTTATTTGTTTTTATATATTTCTTTACTTAATCCTGACACACTGATGCATCTTCTTCTAGAACCACATTATGTCGTGCTCTTACTAAAGTGAAATGTACACATTAATGATTAGAAATGCTAAAAGCTACATGTGAAATGTTATTACTTTAAATAATATGACAATAGTGCCCTAAAATTCAGCTGAAATAACACAGCTGCTATCCCCTCTCACTGCACATGTCTATAAGAATTTACTCGAAAGAGGAAAATCAAAACATTGAAAAGATTGCTCATGCCAGTTCTTTCCTCATAGTGTTTTGATTTTTGATTGACTTTTACTGCCCAGTATTTGATTGAGGTATGGTAAAATTTGTTTACTTACCTTTTTGTTCTTCAATGTTATAAGCAAAACAATAACAGTTAAAGCATGACGTCAATTGTCAGTTGTGTCAGATGGATAACTAAGGTATTTATGAAGCATTCCATCTATGATTGCCTAATTTAATAAGATGCTGTCAACATAAAACAGAATTCTTTAACGGAAAGTGTATAATTAATATGTAGAGCTGTTTACAGCAGAAATAACTCCTGGTTACTCAATTTATCAATACCAATACTAAGTAACTGAGATGCATTTGAGTGTTGTAAAACACTAGTTATTATTTAGACACTTGTTGAGAATTATTACTCTCAAATGAGAAGATAACTATATGTAATCTGATAAATAACATTTTGTGTGTGTGTGTGTATATATATATATATATATATATGTATATGTATATATATATATATATATATATATATATATATATATATATATATATATATATATATATATGAGAGAAGTAGAACACTTCATGTGTTATATTATTATTTGTTTGTAATCCCCCTATGTTTCTTGCACCCATTCCGGACTGGGGTTATCTGCCTGTGACCCTGGTGACAGCACAGCTTTTTGGGAGTGCTATTTAAGCACCCAGGGCTGGGATGTTGCTGAGTCATTGGATGTGTACCCGGTCTGGTCTTGGATTACAGTCTCCTTCTGTGTTTTGTATTTCTCTGGGTGATTACATATACCCGTGCACCCCTTCTTTGTTCTCAGTTTGTGTGGCTTTGTGAGCGTGCATTGTAGGGCTGTGTTAGGGACTCAGGTAGTGGAAAGGACCTTGACGCGGTGCCTGAGCTTTTCCCATTTGACCAGATGCGGTAACTAACCTTTCCAGTTGTGATTTTAAATCTTAGCTGTGAGCTAGCTGGTGAGTGCTTGGTGTCTTTATGTGTTGTATTATTATTTGTTTGTAATCCCCTATGTTTCTTGCATCCATTCCGGACTTGGGTTAACTGCCTGTGACTCTGGTGACAGCACAGCTTTTTGGGAGTGCTATTTAAGCACCCAGGGCTGGGATGTTGCTGAGTCATTGGATGTGTACCCGGTCCGGTCTTGGAGTGCAGTCTCCTTCCGTGTTTTGTATTTCTCTGGGTGATTACATATACCTGTGTACCTTCTTTGTTCTCAGTTTGTTTGGCTTTGTGAGCGCGCATTGTGTGGCTGTGTTAGGGACTCAGGCAGTGGAAAGGACCTTGACGAGGTGCCTGAGCTTTTCCCATTTGGCCAGATGCGGTAACTAACCTTTACAGTTGTGATTTAAAATCTTAGCTGTAAGTTAGCTGGTGAGTGCTGGGTGTCTTTATGTGTTATATATATATAAAAGAGGCTGCTTCCGGGTGGTAAATCGCCATAGAACAAGCCACTGAGCTGTTGTTCGTTCCTGGTAGAGCGCTTCTTTCTTTGTATGCAAATTATTATGACCCTGGGGAAGTCTCCCTATGGGTGATGGGGGAAACCAGACATGGACTCCTTGCTCAGTGTGCTTAGAGGAATGTGGCTGCACCTCACTGACGAGGCCCAAAGGAGGCCGAAACGATCGTCTGGGGTTGTCATGTTCCTTGTTCAGAGGAGAATTGCCTGGTATTTCGGGGCTGGACTGACCTTACTTGGCGGGATCAGACTGATATACTTCAGGAAAGTTTTCTTCTGTGAAAAGCACACTGGTCTAAAAGAGGCTGCTTCCGGGTGGTAAATCGCCATAGAACAAGCCACTGAGCTGTTGTTCGTTCCTGGTAGAGCGCTTCTCTCTTTGTATGCAAATTATTATGACCCTGGGGAAGTCTCCCTATGGGTGATGGGGGAAACCAGACGTGGACTCCTTGCTCAGTGTGCTTAGAGGAATGTGGCTGCATCTCACTGACGAGGCCCATAGGAGGCCGAAACGATCGTCTGGGGTTGTCATGTTCCATGTTCAGAGGAGAATTGCCTGGTATTTCGGGGCTGGACTGACCTTACTTGGCGGGATCAGACTGATATACTTCAGGAAATTTTTCTTCTGTGAAAAGCACACTGGTCTAAAAGAGGCTGCTTCCGGGTGGTAAATCGCCATAGAACAAGCCACTGAGCTGTTGTTCGTTCCTGGTAGAGCGCTTCTCTCTTTGTATGCAAATTATTATGACCCTGGGGAAGTCTCCCTATGGGTGATGGGGGAAACCAGACGTGGACTCCTTGCTCAGTGTGCTTAGAGGAATGTGGCTGCACCTCACTGACGAGGCCCATAGGAGGCCGAAACGATCGTCTGGGGTTGTCATGTTCCTTGTTCAGAGGAGAATTGCCTGGTATTTCGGGGCTGGACTGACCTTACTTGGCGGGATCAGACTGATATACTTCAGGAAAGTTTTCTTCTGTGAAAAGCACACTGGTCTAAAAGAGGCTGCTTCCGGGTGGTAAATCGCCATAGAACAAGCCACTGAGCTGTTGTTCGTTCCTGGTAGAGCGCTTCTCTCTTTGTATGCAAATTATATATATATATATACTTTGTTGTCTTTTAAAGTTTTTGAAAATCTGGTATTAACGATTATCGCTTATACACATGAAAATGCTATAGAAATTAAGCAAATGTAATTTATACAAAAAAACAAATATACCCCCAATGCTGAATTAAAAGATTAATATCAAATTGTTGCTTATCCTAGCCAATAGTGCAAAACGTATACCACATCTCTGGTAAAAAAAATAATAATACAAAATACTGTATTTGTATATGGCTTGTCAGTTTAATTCTTGTAAATCTTTAAAAAATTACCAAGAAAGAAAGAGTGAAAGAATGTATGTGTGTGCGTATGTGTGGGCGTGTGTGTGAGTATGTATGTGTGTGTGTATGTGCATATATGTATCTGTGTGCATATGTATGTTTGTGTATGTGTGGACGTGTATCTGTGTGTGTATGTATGTGTGTGTGTGTGCGTATGTGGGTGTGTATATATATATGTGTGTACATATGTGTGTGTATGTATGGGCGTGTATGTGTGTGTATGTATGGACGTGTATGTGTGTGTATATGTGTGTTTGTGTGTGTGTGTGTGTTAGCGTATGTGTGTGTGTATATGTGTGTGCGTATATATGTGTGCGAATGTGTGTGCGTGAGTGTATATATATGTGTGTGCATATGTATGTGTGTGTGTGCGTATGTGAGTGTGTATATGTGTGCGGATGTGTGTGTGCATGTGTGTGTGTGTATGTATGTGTGTATGTGGTTGTGTGATTTTATGTGTATCTGTGTGTATTTATGTGTGTGCGTATGTATGTGTGTGTGTGCATATGTGTGTGTATGTATGTGCATATATATGTGTGTGTGTATCTGTGTGCATTTGTGTCTATATGTGTATGTGTGTGTATGTGTCTGTGTGTATATGGGTGTGTATGTGTGTGTGCGTATGCATGTGTGTGCGTATGTATGTGTGTATCCGATTGAGAGATTGTATCTGTGTGTATGTGTGTGTGTGGGCATATGTATGTGTGTGTGTTTGTGTCTATGTGTATGTGTCTGTGTGTGTAGTGTGAGTTCTGATTCTGTGTGTACAGCTATTATATATGTATGTGAGGTAAATGTAATATGTACAAGTAAAGTTATATGGAATTGCATAACAAAGAAATAAATTAAAAGGTCCATTACTTTTTGGCATCTGCTCGATCAGACATGAATAACTTTAGTGAGGATCATACCAACATGCATGCAATAAGCGTTTACTATTTAACATTCTATGAATAATGCTAGAGTGATTTGAGCATTCCATAAGACTTGCATTTTACACTAAACTTATAATCTCTCTCTGAGTCATTATTTAGTTCAGGGCAGCCCAACCTGCTTTGCATTTAATTCTGGTCACTAACAATGAGATTGACCAGGGGCTACATTGCATCATACTTACACTTAAATTAGATAATAATCCCTTTTTAAATTGAAAACTCATGGAATTAGTTAATATTAAATTACAAAATCTGCTACACAACACATGCTTAATTACCTAAAGAAAGGCATGGACTACTAGTCTGTTTTTTGCTCAGCAGTGCTAGGACTATACAAAAACGATAGGAGGGAGTGACGTGGTCTGCAGGTGGACATGATCTAGAGTATGGTTGGGTACTAGTTGGGTACTAGGGAGAGGTTGAAGAATGTGTAAGCACATGAACAGGAGATAATACCTTAAAAAACAGACCTTAGCAAAGATCAAGATACAGTGAACCGATTGTTGAATAAAAAATATAAGATTATTTATATATTTATTTAGGGCTGCCATATTTAGTATTTGTTAATTCTAGGGGTTAAGATGTTTAGGGGTATTGAATTAGTGAGGAGGAGAGAATCTGATGGAGGACATAGATTTTTAGAGGGTATCTTGTGGTGGGGGATCATTTGGGGTTTATAAATTGGTGGTTACAAGCAGAAGATCAAAAGTTAGGGGGGTCAGTTAAAAGAGGGCACTTATAAATGGAGGGTTGTTTAGGATAAAGGGAAGTTTATTGGTATAGGGTCAGGTAGAGGGGAGATTTGTTTTAAGATGGGTTTATTGCTATGAGGGGACTAAGAAGAAGGGGGCTTTATGTAAAAAGTTTTTTATGGTTAAAGGATTATGGGCTAGATTACAAGTAATTCAATAGTGAATTAAGCATATCAATAATACAGCTATATGAGCTGGGGGATTGTGGTAATATGGAATATGTATTTAAATTGTTTAATATATATGTATTTTATATTGTAAAATGTGTTGGAATATGTATGTAAACTGTAAACGGGACTGTACTAATCTTCTATTGCGTGCATTTTTACTTAATTTAAGATTGTGATTGTGTGTTAACAATTTTAATATTTACTTTCTATTGAGAATGTGCATTCGTATGGCAATATTCATATTTCACAATATTGCATGCAATCGTGTTTTCATATCTTACAATATTTATATTGTGATCACATTTTTGCGTTTTGCAATATTAATATTTTGTAATATTGTGATAGTGATTGTGTGATCATGTATATAGAAATATAGAAACATTTTCTATATTAATATTAATCTATATCTATATATATTAATATAGAACCCGTTTGCTACAGTGTATTTGCAATATTAAAAAAAGTAAGACACGATTGCTATCGGAATCACAGTATTATGAAATATGAATATTACAGACATGAAAAGGCAGTCACAATATTGTGTGTCTACATCGCACCTCAGTGGAAATGTTGGTTGACTTTTGCTGAAGTTGTGATCCACATTATATTGTATAAAAGACACATTGGCCTCTATTTATCAAGCTGTCAACCGCAAATACGCTGGAATTCTGCAGCGTATTTGTGGCGAGCCTGATTCGCCTTAGTTATCAAACCCTACAGACCGGCAAAAGTAGAATTTAGTGACGTAACAAACGATCCGCTGGACTCAGTCCGACACAGATCGATGCTTACGTCACTCCAGATGTTCCGAATGCAAGTTCGGCACAATCTGAGTACTTTTGCTAGTTATCAAATAACTAGCAGGTACGCTCGGCACTATTCCGGCCCAGCATACCTGGTTTTCAATCCGCCGCCCTGGAGGCCGCGAATACCATAGGAATCAATGGGAGTCTGAAAGCAGTGAAAGCTCATGTTCGCTGCTGCCCGATATCCCATTGATTCCTATGGTAATGTCTACACCTAACACCCTAACATGTACCCCAAGTCTAAACACCCCTAATCTGCCCCCCCCACACCACCGCCACCTACATTATACTTATTAACCCCTAATCTGCCCCCGCACACCGCCGCCACCTACATTATACTTATTAACCCCTGTACCGCCGCTCCCGGAGCCCACCGCCACTCTAATAAACTTCTTAACCCCTAAACCGGTGCACACGGACCCCGCCACAACTAAATAAAGTGTTTAACCCTTAAACTGCCGCTCCCGGAGCCCACCGCCACCTACATTATATTTATTAACCCCTAATCTGCTCCCCCTACACTGCCGCCACTATATTAAATGTATTAACCCCTAAACCTAAGTCTAACCCTAACCCTAACACCCCCTATAATTTAAATAAATCTAAATAAATTATTCCTATTTAAAACTAAATGCTTACCTATAAAATAAACCCTAAGGCCTAGATTTGGAGTTTGGCGGTAGCCGTGAAAACCAGCGTTAGAGGCTCCTAACGCTGGTTTTAGGCTACCTCCGGTATTTGGAGTCACTCAAAAAAGGGTCTAACGCTCACTTTTCAGCCGCGACTTTTCCATACCGCAGATCCCCTTACGTAAATTGCGTATCCTATCTTTTCAATGGAATTTTTATAACTCCGGTATTTAGAGTCGTGTCTGAAGTGAGCGTTAGAAATCTAACGACAAAACTCCAGCCGCAGAAAAAAGTCAGTAGTTAAGAGCTTTCTGGGCTAACGCCGGTTCATAAAGCTCTTAACTACTGTACTCTAAAGTACACTAACACCCATAAACTACCTATGTACCCCTAAACCGAGGCCCCCCCACATCGCCGCCACTCGATTACATTTTTTTAACCCCTAATCTGCCGACCGCCTCCTACGTTATACTTATGTACCCCTAATCTGCTGCCCCTAACACCGCCGACCCCTATATTATATTTATTAACCCCTAACCTGCCCCCCACAACGTCGTAGCCAGCTACCTACAATAATTAACCACTAATCTGCCGACCGCAAAGCGCCGCCACCTACATTATAGCTATGTACCCCTAATCTGCTGCCCCTAACACCGCCGACCCCTATATTATATTTATTACCCCCTAATCTGCCCCCTCAACGTCGCCTCCACCTGCCTACACTTATTAACCCCTAATCTGCCGAGCGGACCGCACCGCTATTATTATAAAGTTATTAACCCCTAATCCGCCTCACTAACCCTATAATAAATAGTATTAACCCCTAATCTGCCCTCCCTAACATCGCCGACACCTAACTTCAATTATTAACCCCTAATCTGCCGACTGGAGCTCACCGCTATTCTAATAAATGTATTAACCCCTAAAGCAAAGTCTAACCCTAACACTAACAACCCCCTAAATTAAATATAATTTTAATCTAACGAAATTAATTAACTCTTATTAAATAAATTATTCCTATTTAAAGCTAAATACTTACCTGCAAAATAAATCCTAATATAGCTACAATATAAATTATAATTATATTATAGCTATTTTAGGATTAATATTTATTTTACAGGTAACTTTGTATTTATTTTAACCAGGTACAATAGCTATTAAATAGTTAAGAACTATTTAATAGCTAAAATAGTTAAAATAATTACAAATTTACCTGTAAAATAAATCCTAACCTAAGTTACAATTAAACCTAACACTACACTATCAATAAATTAATTAAATAAAATAACTACAATTACCTACAATTAAACCTAACACTACACTATCAATAAATTAATTAAATACAATACCTACAAATAACTACAATGAAATAAACTAACTAAAGTACAAAAAATAAAAAAGAACTAAGTTACAAAAAATAAAAAAATATTTACAAACATAAGAAAAATATTACAATCAGCCAATCGGATTGAACTTGATTCTGATTGGCTGATTCCATCAGCCAATCAGAATATTCCTACCTTAATTCCGATTGGCTGATAGAATCCTATCAGCCAATCGGAATTCGAGGGACACCATCTTGGATGAAGTCATTTAAAGGAACCGTCATTCGTCGTTCAGTCGTCGGCCAGGATGGATGTTCCGCGTCGGAGGTCTTCAGGATCCTGCCGCTCCGCTCCGGATGGATGACTATAGAAGATCCCGCTTGGATGAAGACTTCAATCGGATGGAAGACCTCTTCTGCCCCGCTTGGATGAAGACTTCTACCGGATGGAGGACCTCTTCTTGCTCCGCTTGGATCAAGACTTCGGACCCTCTTCTGGACCGATCGCTGAACCCGGTGAGGTGAAGACAAGGTAGGGAGATCTTCAGGGGCTTAGTGTTAGGTTTATTTAAGGGGGGTTTGGGTTAGATTAGGGGTATGTGGGTGGTGGGTTGTAATGTTGGGGGGGGTATTGTATGTTTTTTTTTACAGGCAAAAGAGCTGAACTTCTTGGGGCATGCCCCGCAAAGGGCCCTGTTCAGGGCTGGTAAGGTAAAAGAGCTTTGAACTTTAGTAATCTAGAATAGGGTAGGGCATTTTTTTATTTTGGGGGGCTTTGTTATTTTATTAGGGGGCTTAGAGTAGGTGTAATTAGTTTAAAATTGTTGTAATATTTTTCTTATGTTTGTAAATATTTTTTTATTTTTTGTAACTTAGTTCTTTTTTATTTTTTGTACTTTAGTTAGTTTATTTCATTGTAGTTATTTGTAGGTATTGCATTTAATTAATTTATTGATAGTGTAGTGTTAGGTTTAATTGTAGGTAATTGTAGGTATTGTATTTAATTAATTTATTGATAGTGTAGTGTTAGGTTTAATTGTAACTTAGGTTAGGATTTATTTTACAGGTAAATTTGTAATTATTTTAACTATTTTAGCTATTAAATAGTTCTTAACTATTTAATAGCTATTGTACCTGGTTAAAATAAATACAAAGTTACCTGTAAAATAAATATTAATTCTAAAATAGCTATAATATAATTATAATTTATATTGTAGCTATATTAGGATTTATTTTACAGGTAAGTATTTAGCTTTAAATAGGAATAATTTATTTAATAAGAGTTAATTAATTTTGTTAGATTAAAATTATATTTAATTTAGGGGGGTGTTAGTGTTAGGGTTAGACTTAGCTTTAGGGGTTAATACATTTATTAGAATAGCGGTGAGCTCCAGTCGGCAGATTAGGAGTTAATAATTGAAGTTAGGTGTCGGCGATGTTAGGGAGGGCAGATTAGGGGTTAATACTATTTATTATAGGGTTAGTGAGGCGGATTAGGGGTTAATAACTTTATTATAGTAGCGCTCAGGTCCGCTCGGCAGATTAGGGGTTAATAAGTGTAGGCAGGTGGAGGCGACGTTGTGGGGGGCAGATTAGGGGTTAATAAATATAATATAGGGGTCGGCGATGTTAGGGCAGCAGATTAGGGGTACATAGGGATAATGTAAGTAGCGGCGGTTTACGGAGCGGCAGATTAGGGGTTAATAATAATATGCAGGGGTCAGCGATAGCGGGGGCGGCAGATTAGGGGTTAATAAGTGTAAGGCTAGGGGTGTTTAGACTCGGGGTACATGTTAGAGTGTTAGGTGCAGACATAGGAAGTGTTTCCGCATAGCAAACAATGGGGCTGCGTTAGGAGCTGAACGCGGCTTTTTTGCAGGTGTTAGGTTTTTTTTCAGCTCAAACAGCCCCATTGTTTTCTATGGGGGAATCGTGCACGAGCACGTTTTTGAGGCTGGCCGCGTCCGTAAGCAACTCTGGTATCGAGAGTTGAAGCTGCGTTAAATATGCTCTACGCTCCTTTTTTGGAGCCTAACGCAGCCTTTATGTGGACTCTCAATACCAGAGTTATTTTTATGGTGCGGCCAGAAAAAAGCCGGTGTCTTAAAGTAATCCCTCTACCATAGGCATTTGTATACCACGTCACTTCCGGTGACGTTTAATCAGCTGGTGGAGGTTTGTGGCGCTCACTGCGCATGCGCTAGAGGCCCAAACTCCTTACAACAGCTGATGCGAAGATACAAAGAATGATGTGGCATGCGCACGTTACTGCTTACAAAATCCCAATGAACGTGTTTGTTCATTGGATTTTGTAACCAGAAAGGGTCGCAAAATATGTACACCGACAGCGACGAGGAGCAGAAGAAATATAGCAAGGTATCAAGAGCCCAGCGCAGCTCCTTAGGTTAGAGGAATTCAGAAACTGCGTTATTTATTTGCACATCCTGTGAGATGTTTTTTTTTTTTTTTTTACATCGTGCTGTGCACTTTTTTTCAAATTATGACAGTTTATGAACAAGGATCAGAGAATAGAAAAGCACCAGAGATATAGAACGTAGCAGACGTATTCAATATATTTCCTACCGCATCTCACAATGTTAGTCAATACAATGTCAGTACCGTTTCTGGTTACAAAATCCAATGACACACCGCTTGTTCATTGGGATTTTGTAACCAGTAACGTGCGCGTGCCACATAATTCCTCATCAGCTGTTGTAAGGAGTTTGGGCCTCTAGCGCATGCGCAGTGAGTGCCACAAGCCTCCACCAGCTGAAAAAGTGACGAGGTATACACATTCCTACGGGTAGAGGCATAACTTTAGAACACCGGCGTTAGCTTTTCGGGTCGTTACCGACAAAACTCTAAATCTAGCCGTAAGATAGCTACAATATAACTAATAGTTACATTGTAACTATTTTAGGATTTATTTTTATTTTACAGGCAACTTTGTATTTATTTTAACTAGCTGCAATAGTTATTAGTTATTAACTATTTAATAACTACCTAGTTAAAATAAATACAAAAGAACCTGTAAAATAAAACCTAACCTAAGTTACAATTACACCTAACACTACACTATAATTAAATTAATTACCTACATTAACTACAATTAACTACAATTAAATTAAATTAAATAAAATTATCTAAAGTACAAAAAACCACAAAATTACAGAAAATAATAAAATAATTACAAGAGTTTTAAACTAATTACACCTAATCTAATCCCCCTAACAAAATAAAAAAGCCCCCCAAAATAAAAAAAAGCCCTACCCTACACTAAATTACAAATAGCCCTTAAAAGGGCTTTTTGCAGGGCATTACCCCAAAGTAATCAGCTCTTTTACCTGAAAAAAAGTACAATACCCTCCCCCAACATTAAAACCCACCACCCACACACCCAACCCTACTCTAAAAATCACCCAATACCCCCCTAAAAAACCTAATACTAAGCCCTTGAAGATCACCCTACCTTGAGACTTCTTCACCCAACCTGGCCGAAGTCCTCAACAAAGCCGGGCGAAGTGGTCCTCCAGACGGGCAGAAGTCTTCATCCAAGCCAGGCAGAAGAGGTCCTCCAGATGGGCAGAAGTCTTCAGCCAGACGGCATCTTCTATCTTCATCCATCAGAGCTGCTCCATCTTCAAGACATCCGACGTGAAGCATCCTCTTCCATCGACGTTGACTGTAAAATGAAGGTTCCTTTAAATGACGTCATCCAAGATGGCGTCCCTTCAATTCCGATTGGCTGATAGAATTCTATCAGCCAATCTGAATTAAGGTAGGAAAAATCCTATTGGTTGATGCAATCAGCCAATAGGATTGAAGTTCAATCCTATTGGCTGATCCAATCAGCCAATAGAATGCAAGCTCAATCCTATTGGCTGATTGGATCAGCAAATAGGATTGAACTTTAATCCTCTTGGCTGATTGCATCAACCAATATGATTTTTCCTACCTTAATTCCGATTGGCTGATAGAATTCTATCAGCCAATCGTAATTGAAGGGACGCCATCTTGGATGACGTCATTTAAAGGAACCTTCATTCTACAGTCGACATCAATGAAGGAGGATGCTCCGCGTCGGATGTCTTGAAGATGGAGCCGCTCTGCGCCAGATGGATGAAGATAGAAGATGCCATCTGGAGGACCTCTTCTGCCCGGCTTGGATGAAGACTTCTGCCCGTCTGGAGGACCACTTCGCCCGACTTCGTTGAGGACCTCAGCCCGGTTGGGTGAAGACGTCTCAAGGTAGGGTGATCTTCAAGGGGTTAGTGTTAGGTTTTTTAAGGGGGGATTGGGTGGCTTTTAGAGTAGAGTTGGGTGTGTGGGTGGTGGGTTTTAATTTTTTTGGGAAGGTATTGTACTTTTTTTTCAGGTAAAAGAGCTGTTTACTTTGGGGCAATGCCCCGCAAAAATCCCTTTTAAGGGCTATTTGTAATTTAGTGTAGGGTAGGGCTTTTTTTATTTTGGGGGGCTTTTTTATTTTGTTAGGGAGATTAGATTAGGTGTAATTAGTTTAAAAATCTTGTAATTATTTTATTATTTTCTGTAATTTAGTGGGTTTTTTTGTACTTTAGATAATTTTATTTAATTTTATTTAATTGTAGTTAATTGTAGTTAATGTAGGTAATTAATTTAATTATAGTGTAGTGTTAGGTGTAATTGTAAGGTTAGGTTTAATTTTACAGGTACTTTTGTATTTATTTTAACTAGGTAGTTATTAAATAGTTAATAACTATTTAATAACTATTGTAGCTAGGTAAAATAAATACAAAGTTGCCTGTAAAATAAAAATAAATAAAATAAAGATAGCTACAATGTAACTATTAGTTATATTGAAGCTATCTTAGGGTTTATTTTATAGGTAAGTATTTAGTTTTAAATAGGAATAATTTATTTATATTTATTTATATTATATTTAAGTTAGGGGGTGTTAGTACATTTATTAGAGTTGTGTTGGGCTCCAGGAGCGGCGGTTTAGGGGTTAATAACTTTATTTAGGTGTGGCACGGTCTGGGAGCGGCGGTATAGGGGTAAAACAGTGTAGTATAGTGTGGGTGTTTAGTGATAGGGTACCAATAAAGCTGTGAAAAAGCCGAAGAGCAGCAAGATCGATGAGCAACAGTCCGCTGCTCATTGCCCCGTACTTGGTGCGCGGATTTTTGACAGCTTTTTTGGTAATTTTGGAGAACGTATTCAGGTCCGCGGCAGCGATGTTAGGCGATCTTAGGCAAGCGTATTGGTGCCGTCGAATTCAGGTAACTTGACAGGTTGATAAATAGAGGCCATCGCCACTCGTCAGTACAACAAGGCTCAGCCCACTTTTTTAGAATGTATCAGTCTGTCGATGTTTTGAATATTGGGGCCTCTGTGTCTTGCAGATTCCATTATAATAATCTTATTCAGCAAGTAAACTTGTCTGCTAGACTGTGACAATGAAGGTAACTTCCTCCCTTTTGTTTTTTTACTATATTAGTCACACCTTTTAAGTGAGTATTTATTGATGATTGGATACTCCCTGTTATACCACCATCTGTCTGATTTTCACCCACTTCAAGCTGATCCCATCAAATTTAACCTCTTACTGTCCATATTTTTAAAGAAGTTGTGTCACCACCATTCATGACCCACTTCACGCTGCAAGGAATTATCCTTACAGGTCCCTTTCCTAAATTATCCTCCACCAAAACAAGTAATCGATTTTATGTTTCTCCCCCTTCATTATAATTGTTGTTAATCCACCCCTCTAAGGGAACACAATCCTTTTATCCAAGGAAGTTTCCTGATACAATATTTACCTCACCCAGTTCAAGACCTGTACACAAAAGTAGGTTCCTACATTAATCTTCATTCCTGTGATATTCTGATGTATCTGCTTTATTGTTTGATACCATGGATCCAAAAAGTAATATTCTATTTTGATTGAATAATTGATCCTTATCGTCTGCTTCCTCTGGCCAGGGTCCCTCACAAATCCTGTCTTACACACAAAAATTAGAAACACGTTTTATCTCCTCTGTGTATTCAATGTTAGAAGGTGTTAAGTCAGTTAACTCAAGCCTAGTCTAAAGGGTTATTAATACTCTAGTACTATAAATACAGGATGGGTATTTAGTAACAATATCATGCTCAGATAGTAGATACTTTAAAACGTCAAAGATATAAGAGATGATCCTGAAGAGCCAGAAGCCAGTAGCATAATGGTGAATATAAGACCATTTCTGATAGGCCTCAAAATGTCTCAGATATTCAGGTCTGATAGTAAACAAGCTGGAGGGCAAAATAGACATATTTCTAAGCAAGCTGAGATACATATAGCCTCTCCGTATCAGTACACAGGGGATTGTGCATGTTCCAAAATTAGCTTTCTAGAACCATTTAAAGGTGATATTAAAGATCTCACTAAATAACATGCACATAAATTCCATACCATTGTGTAACAAACCTCAAAAGCATATAAAAAAAACAGTTGTTTAAATCAACTGAGGCAGACAATATTACATGAATATCTTTTCTATGCTGATTGACTTTACACAAACTTAACCCACTCCAGCCCTTTTAAAATGTATAAAGGGAAAGTACATCTGTATGCTCCCCTTTTAAAGAAGCTTTGTCAGAGCCCTGGGCAATGGAATAGGAGGAAGTTGCTCAGGCTGAGGAAATAAAGTCCAACTTCACTTACTAAAATATGTTCTTCTAGTAAAGCTTGGTCTTAAAAGGGACAGTTCACCAAAAAACTTTCTCCCCTTTAAATTATTCCCAATGATCCTTTTTACCTGCTAGAGTGTATTAAATTGGTTGCAAGTAGCTCCTTTACTCATATTTCAGCATTTTAAATAGCTGATTTAGCTTGTGGTTTCCCAACCTATACTGAAAGTTTTGATACTGGCGTATACGCTATTGACAAGCCTAAGTAAACACAGCCAACAGAAGAGATTACACTCCCAGTGGGATGCAGGATAGTTAGGTAATACAATTATAATTTTCCATTGTTCTCTCTATGTATTGAGCTTTGGTGTTCCAGACAAATATAAGATAAGGAAGCAAGTGTGTGTACATAAAAGTGATAACATAATGAGATCTGATATTACCTGAAGTTCAACCCATTGTAATAGGCTATGGTTTCAAAGCACAAAACCAGCTACTTCATATACACAAATAAACCCGAAAATGCAATTTCTCAAATATTTTATACCCTGCAGTTGGTATAACAAGTCATTTAAAATGCATTAATGGAAAAAGTAAATTTATGCTTGCCTGATAAATTAATTTCTTCTATGGTACGACGAGTCCACGGATTCATCCTTTACTTGTGGGATATTATCCTCCTGCTAACAGGAAGTGGCAAAGAGCACCACAGCAGAGCTGTCTATATAGCTCCTCCCTTAGCTCCACCTCCCAGTCATTCGACCGAAGGTACATGAAGAAAAAGGAGAAACTAAAAGGTGCAGAGGTGACTGAAGTTTAAAATAAAAAAATATAATCTGTCTTAAAATGACAGGGCAGGCCGTGGACTCATCGTACCATAGAAGGAAATTAATTTATCAGGTAAGCATAAATTTACTTTTCTTCTAAAAGGTACGACGAGTCCACGGATTTATCCTTTACTTGTGGGATACAATACCAAAGCTACAGGAAACGGATGAACGGGAGGGACAAGACATATGGTTAAACAGAGCGCACCACTGCTTGAAGAACTTTTCTCCCAAAAATAGCCTCCAAAGAAGCAAAAGTATAAAATTTGGAAAATTTGGAAAAGGTATGAAGCGAAGACCAAGTCGCAGCCTTACAAATCTGTTCAACAGAAGCATCATTTTTAAAAGCCCATGTGGAAGCCACCACTCTAGTAGAGTGAGCTGTAATCCTTTCAGGAGGCTGCTGTCCAGCAGTCTCGTATGCCAAACGGATTATGCTTTTCAGCCAAAAAGAAAGAGAGGTAGCCGTAGCTTTTTGACCTCTACGTTTTCCAGAATAGACAACAAACAAAGAAGATGTTTGACGGAAATCTTTGGTTGCTTGCAAGTAAAACTTCAAAGCACGAACCACGTCCAAGTTGTGCAACAGACGCTCCTTCTTAGAGGAAGGATTAGGACACAGAGAAGGAACAACAATTTCCTGATTGATATTCCTATTAGTAACAACCTTAGGAAGGAATCCAGGTTTGGTACGCAAAACCACCTTATCAGCATGGAAAACAAGATAAGGCGAGTCGCATTGCAATGCAGATAGTTCAGAAACTCTTCGAGCCGAAGAGATAGCAACTAAAAACAGAACTTTCCAAGATAGAAGCTTAATATCTATGGAATGCATAGGTTCAAACGGAACCCCTTGAAGAACTTTAAGAACTAAATTCAAACTCCATGGTGGAGCAACAGGTTTAAACACAGGCTTGATTCTAACTAAAGCCTGACAGAACGACTGAACGTCTGCCAGACATTTGTGCAGTAGAATTGAAAAAGCAGATATCTGTCCCTTTAAGGAACTCGCTGATAGCCCTTTCTCCTATCCTTCTTGGAGAATGGACAAAATCCTAGGAATCCTGATCTTACTCCATGAGTAGCCTTTGGATTCGCACCAATAAAGATATTTACGCCATATCTTATGATAAATTTTCCTAGTGACAGGCTTTCGAGCCTGAATCAAGGTAACTATGACCGACTCAGAGAAACCCCACTTGGATAAAATCAAGCGTTCAATCTCCAAGCAGTCAGCCGCAGAGAAACTAGATTTGGATGCTGGCACGGACTTGAACCAGAAGGTCCTGTCTCAGTGGCAGAGTCCATGGTGGAAGAGATGACATGTCCCTCAGGTCTGCATACCAAGTCCTGTGTGGCCACGCAGGTGCTATCAAAATCACAGAGGCTCTCTCCTGTTTGATTCTGGCAATCAAACGAGGAAGGAGAGGAAATGGTGGAAACACATAAGCCAGGTTGAACGACCAGGGTACTGCTAGAGCATCTATCAGTACTGCCTGAGGATCCCTTGACCTGGACCTGTAACAAGGAAGTTTGGCTTTCTGACGAGATGCCATCAGATCCAATTCTGGTGGGCCCCATTGCTGAATCAATTGTGCAAACCCTCTGGATAGAGTTCCCACTCCTTCTAGAATATTTATTGGGAGGAGAGCCTCCTCCTGAGTCCACAAACCCTGTGCTTTCATGGAATTCCAGACTGCACCCCAGCCCAATAGGCTGGCGTCCGTCGTAACTATGACCCATGCTGGCCTGCAGAAACACATTCCCTGGGACAGGTGATCCTGTGACAACCACCAAAGAAGAGAGTCTCTGGTCTCTTGATCCAGATTTATCTGAGGAGATAAATCTGCATAATCCCCATTCCACTGATTGAGCATGCATAGTTGCAATGGTCTGAGATGCAAGCGAGCAAACGAAACTATGTCCATTGCCGCTACCATTAGACTGATTACCTCCATACACTGAGCCACTGACGGCCGAGGAATGGAATGAAGAGATTGGCAGGTGGTTAAAATCCTTGTTTTCCTGACCTCCGTCAGAAAAATTTTCATGTCCACCGAATCAGGAATGGAACTCTTGTGAGAGGGATAAGTGAACTCTTTTTTTACGTTGACCTTCCACCCGTGAGATCTTAGAAAAGCCAACACGATGTCCATGTGAGATATGGCTAGTTGGTAAGTTGACGCCTGAATTAAGATATCATCCAGATAAGGTGCCACTGCTATGCCCCGCGGCCTTAGAACCGCTAGAAGGGACCCTAGCACTTTTGTGAAAATTCTGGGAGCTGTGGCCAACCCGAAGGGAAGAGCCACAAACTGGTAATGCTTGTCCAGAAAGGTGAACCTGAGGAACTGGTGATGATCTTTGTGGATAGGGATGTGTAGATACGCATCCTTTAAGTCCACGGTGGTCATATATTGACCCTCCTGGATCATTGGTAAAATAGTCCGAATGGTCTCCATCATTGAGGAATTTGTTTAGGATCTTGAGATCTAAAATTGGTCTGAAGGTATATGAATGGTATATAGGTCTTCTACACAGTGTAAGAACACCTCTCTTTTTGTCTGGTTTACAGACAATTGAGAAAGATGGAATCTCCCCCTTGGAGGAGAATCTTTGAAATCTAGAAGGTACCCCTGGGTTACGATTTCTAAAGCCCAGGAGTCCTGGACATCTCTTGCCCAAGCCTGAGCAAAGAGAGAAAGTCTGCCCCCTACTAGATCTGGTCCTGGATCGGGGGCTACCCCTTCATGCTGTCTTGGTGGCAGCAGCGGGCTTCTTGGCCTGTTTACCTTTGTTCCAAGTCTTGTTAGGTCTCCAGACTGACTCAGATTGATCAAAATTCTCCTCTTGCAAATCTCCTGGCACCCAGCTACACATATGGTGGTCCTGTCCGGTAATACAGCCCCTATGGAAGAAAACATACACACTTCTTCAATCACTTGGCCTCACTCCCCCGTTCACCCCTGAAACAGCCCTCCTACACATGCAAATGCCCAACCTTACCCACTCTGGAACAGCCCTCACAATTTATGTCCTTATGGCCACTAAACTTAACCTTGCAAGAGCTTGGAAAAAAGAAGAACCCCCGGCTCTCTCTCAGGTTATCTCCACTATACACTACATCGGTCAAATGGAGCAGTACTCATACAAAGCCCTTGATAAGACTGACTCCTTCTACGAAATCTGGTCCCCATGGATCACCAAATTCCCAAATTGGACCACAAATCAGTAGGTCCTGCCTCAGGGCATCCCCCCCCCACTTTCTCCCCATGCACTCCCCCCCTTTTTTTTTTCCTATTCCCTCTTCCCCATCCCTCCCCCCCTACCACACTTGAATGGCACATGAGTCCATCTCTCTATTATACCTTTCACAATAGACACAGCAGACAAACACATACTCATCACAGATCACTTTCAGAAAAAGAGACCCTATCCATACCTCTTTCCATCTCCAATCACCTATCCATATTGCTACCAACATTCTGTTCTTATAATGCCCCAATATGTCAATTATCTGTATTTAATTGTACCTTTAGATTGTTTCACTTGAAAGCTTTGATGTTATATATTTACTTGTCTCAATAAAAAATTTTGTTAAAAAAAAAAAATTCTCCTCTTGCTTTGCAGCAGGGGAAGAGGTAGAGGGACCACCTTTGAAGTTTCGAAAGGAACGAAAATTATTTTGTTTGGTCCTCATCTTATTTGTCTTATCCTGAGGAAGGGCATGGCCTTTCCCTCCAGTGATGTCTGAAATGATCTCTTTCAGTTCAGGCCCAGAATAGGGTCTTACCCTTGAAAGGGATGGCTAAAAGCTTAGATTTTGATGACACATCAGCAGACCAGGACTTAAGCCATAACGCTCTATGCGCTAAAATGGCAAAACCTGAATTCTTTGCCGCTAATTTACCCAGTTGAAAAGCGGCATCTGTAATGAAAGAATTAGCTAGCTTGAGAGCCCTAATTCTATCCAGAATATCATCTAATGGGGTCTCAACCTGAAGAGCCTCCTCCAGAGCCTCAAACCAAAAGCAGCTGCAGTAGTTACAGGAATAATGCACGCTATAGGTTGGAGAAGAGAACCCTGATGAACAAATATTTTCTTTAGGAGACCCTCTAATTTTATCCATAGGATCTTTGAAAGCACAACTGTCCTCAATAGGTATAGTTGTACGCTTAGCCAGGGTAGAAATAGCTCCCTCCACCTTAGGAACCGTCTGCCACGAGTCCCACATGGTGTCTGATATGGGAAACATTTTCTTAAAAGTAGGAGGAGGAGCGAACGGAATACCTGGTCTATCCCACTCCTTAGTAACAATGTCCGAAATCCTCTTAGCGACCGGAAAAAACATCAGTGTAGGCAGGAACCTCTAGAAATCTGTCCATTTTACACAATTTCTCTTGAACTACAATAGGGTCACAATCATCCAGAGTTGCTAAAACCTCCCTGAGCAACCAGCGGAGGTGTTCTAGTTTAAATTTAAAAGCCATCATATCTGAGTCTGTCTGAGGGAACATCTTTCCTGAATCAGAAATCTCTCCCTCAGACAGCAAAACCCTCACCCCCAACTCAGAACATTGTGAGGGTACATCGGATATGGCTAATAAAGCATCAGAGGGCTCAGCATTTGTTCTCACACCAGACCTACTGCGCTTCCCCTGCAACCCAGGCAGCTTAGATAAAACCTCTGTGAGGGTAGTATTCATAACTGCGGCCATATTTTGCAGGGTGAAAGAATTAGACGCACTAGAAGTACTTGTTGTCGCTTGTGCGGGCGTTAATGGTTGTGACACTTGGGGAGAATTAGATGGCATAACCTGATTCCCTTCTGACTGAGAATCATCCTGCGACATACTTTTAATAGCTAAAATATGTTCTTTGCAATTTATTGACCTTTCAGTGCATGAGGGACACATTCTAAGTGGGGGTTCCACAATGGCTTCTTAACATATTGAACAATGACTTTCCTCAATGTCAGACATGTTGAACAGGCTAGTAATGACTACAAACAAGCATGAAAACACTTTATTTAGTGAAAAAAATAACAATCTTAAAAAACGGTACTGCGCCTTTAAGAGAAAAAAAGCATACACGTTGTGCAAAACTGCTTTAAAATGCACCAAATGTTTCAAATTTTGATAGCAGACTCGATATGTGTAGTTAAGTTTGCTCCACAAGAAAATTTAACATTTAACACTTTATTGTGCAAACCGGACTGAAATAAGGCCTAAATCCGGATAAAACACCCCCAGCACCTTGCCACAGCCCTGCTGTGGCGCCTACCTGCCCTCAGGGATTGTAAATATGGGGTTAAAGCTTCGATTTGGCCCAAAACATCCACAAGGGCCCTCAGGAGTTGGAGCTTGCTGCTTGCAGAGTGAAAACAACTGCGCATCTGAGGTGCGAAAATAGGCCCCGTCCATCTCACTCGATGTCTCTACAGCCTCAAAGAACCACACCAGAGCGGTTTAAAACTAGCCATGTGGGTTCTGAGACCCAAAATATAAGCCAAGTGTACCCTCAATAAAGTTGCCCAAAAATCGTTATTGCCCACAAAACGTTTAAAGCACTCCCAGTTCAAAAAAAGTTTGCCCACAAACATTCAAAACTCAGTGTCAACCATTTTTTAATTAGCCCCTTATGCAAGCTTAGTAATGCCTTTCTATAGCTCTTATGATTACTGCTTACCCTTACCCTCATGGGGATACTGTCAGCCTTTCTGAAATACACAGTCTCTCCAGAAAAAAATACTGGACATACCTCACTGCTATATAGCATGAAAACGTTCCTCACACTGTTTCTTGTACCCCTCAGCCTCTGTGTGAACAGCACTGGATCTTAGTTACAAATGCTAAGATCATCATCCTCCAGGCAGAAGTCTTCATCCATCTGCTGCCTGAGAGTAAATAGTACACACCGGTACCATTTAAAACAAAAAACTCTTGCTTGAAGAAATTAAAAACTAATATTTTATCACCTCTTTCACTTTACCCTTCCTAGTACTTAGAGTAGGCAAAGAGAATGACTGGGGGTGGAGCTAAGGGAGGAGCTATATAGACAGCTCTGCTGTGGTGCTCTTTGCCACTTCCTGTTAGCAGGAGGATAATATCCCACAAGTAAAGGATGAATCCGTGGACTCGTCGTACCTTATAGAAGAAAACAATTTTACAGTGTACTGTCCCTTTAAGGTCAGAGGCATACCAGTTGTGTTCAGTATAGTCTGTGTAAACCCCTCCCTCTCTAACACTCTCTCCCTTCCATGGGCAAGAGCTTGTGCTACTACAATGCAGAGCTGTGTTGTTCCCACTTCAGTAGAACTCCAAATAATTTTCAAGGTCCCATGTTGATTCTTTCATACAACCTTAGATAACCAGGAGAAAGAGCAGCCTAACAGGGGTTGCCTCTATAAATCAATCCCCTCTGTATCCAGCTCAGCTTGCTGTGATTTTGGTGTGCTCTCCTGGGCCGAGATCTTTTTTGTTGCTGTAGCCCAGAAGGGTCTCAACTCTACGGAATCTCTCACCTAAAGGGTAGTCAGGTGGAACAGCCAGTTGTGTGCTCAAACTCTTCGCTGTCGGGCACTCACCTTAGTTGTCTGCAGACACCATCAGCTCAGATTGTTGTTGCAGCTTTTGAAAATTATATGGATTGAATTTGTTCAAATATATATTTGGTGGATAAACAGTTTCCTTTGCTCTGCTGGCAATATTGCTGCCTGCTATGACAGCTGCCTGGACATGTCCCGCACTAATAATTCCATTTTTATTTGATATCCTACCACAATGTGAATCTTTCAAACATACATTTTTTTATTACGTTATTAGATACCCTGGATTCTGAAATATATTTAAAAATAAATCAGTAGAGTCAAAAGGCAAAACATTGTACACCGGCAAAGAGGGAATTTGATCTTAGCTTTCAATATGCATATTAATATATCATGGAATTTTTTAAAAAATGCTAGGATTTACCAGTGGAACAAATAAAGGGGACTTTCAGTCATGTAGGCCTATTTATCAAGCCGTCAACCGCAAATACGCTGCAATTCCGCAGTGTAATTGTGGAGAGCCTGATTCCCCTTATTTATCAAAGCCTACAGACCGGCAAAAGTTGAAATCTGTGACGTAACATACAATCCACCGGTCTCAGTCTGGCAAAGATCGATGCTTATGTCACTACAGATGTTCTGA